>NC_070645.1:10625602-10925602 GCF_947347685.1 Pleuronectes platessa
ATGGAATCGATTTCGAGGTGGAATTAATAATATTGCAATAGCAGTGTATAATTTTTTTATAAGTATTTTATTGTTAGAATGCAGTAGTGTGTATACAGTGAGTTTATTGTTGTCGTCTGACTGAGTTGTTTTTATGTGTCAGTGCTGCACAGCTCGGTCTGTTGTCGGAGCATCACAGACTCCTCCTCCAGCAGCATCATCTCCAGCAGCTGCTGTCCTCGCAGCCTTCAGCGGTACGGCACACACACACACACACACACACGCACACACACGCACTGTGAGCTACACTCTTTTTTGGGACAATGACCTAAATCGCCAAGCTTAGTAATTTTTCTTTTTTCTCCTCCTTCTCTTCACCCCACCTGTCTCCTCTCCTTCTCTTTTCCATCTCTCTTTGCTTTCCTCCTTCACACTTTTCCCTTGACCTCATCCCGTCTCTACCACTCCATCGCTTCACTCCTGTCCTTCTTTTACTTTCGCCTCCTGCACTGCTTTCTTCCCCCCAGGAGCAGCAGCAGGTGCTGCTCTACCAACTGATGCAGCAGCAGCAGGAACTCCAGCAGCTGCAGACCTTCTCCTCCTCGACACAGATTCCCTCCATCCCGCTCTCCTCCACTCAGCTTCCCATCAACAACCTACTGCACAGCGGCCAGAACCAGAGCCAAGGTGCCATCACGGCCAACCCCTTCCTGGCGATGCAGCACGCACACACTGACACGCACGCTTCGGGGATGCAGAAGCCGCGGCTCGCTGAAAAGGCCGTGGGCATTGCAGGGCAGGAAAAGACATGACGGCAGATGTTCTGTCATTTTTTTCTTTTAAATAAATATGCAGAGTTTTTGGGGGGGGATCAGCCTGTTGGTCAACTTTGTTTTTTCGGTGACAAGGACACTGGCAGAGAATTCTGCGTCTGGGTAGATAATTCTTTAGAACGGTCTGTGCTAACACGTTAACACACACTGTGGTGATTGATAACAGAAGACAAAAGTAAGAATTGCATTTTTTTTTGTCTTTTTGCTTCACCAACTCATTCTTTTTGCAACTTTGGTCAGGTTTTTACACAAAGGTTTTGTGTAATTTTGTTTTATTTATTTCCATCCAGTCTTAGATTTCTTAGTTCGTAGCTGTAGCGCTGCTTCAGGTTCTTATTTTCACTGCTGAGATGATGATTTTCATTTGATATCACTGATAGTTAGTTTGTGTTATAAGTGTGACCAGAGCACAGGGGGATTTGTGTTCTCTCCTCAACAGGTGAGGTGTGGGATGTGCTTCCACGGAACATTTCCTTGAATTATTTCTCTTAACATTTTCTTCACTTTTCGTTGTTTCTTTCTCTCGTGTCTCCCGTGTGGTGTCACTACTATTTCACTCTCAGGGGCCTCAGCTCACCAGAGTCGTGCACTCAGCACACAAGCTAGCACACACAGAACTACAAATATACGAAAAGAAAGATAGCAGAAATACATTAATATTTCAAACAAAAAAAACTACAAGTTCCTACTACAAAGACTTAACAGTAGCAGATGAATGTTTGACATCTGTCTCACAGCAAGTCCCTTGGGGAATATTTGGTGAAAGGCTCCTGGGGGAAAAAAGAAAAGAAATCCTACATGTTCTTGCCACTGCCTCTCTCTCCCCGTGTGTCTCTCTCCCGTTTGTGTAGATCCATTAATGTCAGTGAGCCAAGTCTCGTACGGTCACCACAGAAGCCTTGCTTTACACTGTCTCTTCTCTGGGCCAGAAACAGGGGGCTCACTCAGGGAATTGAAATGGAAGAAAAGAGAAATATAGCAAGTTGAATGTTCAAGAGGGACGCATCAATCCACACAGCACACGCTTGCAAAGAAACGATCGAGTTGGTTGTCAGCACATGGAGAGTCGTCACATTTCATCCCCCTGATTGAGCCCCCTGCTGCACCTACCTCTCAAGCAGGACCAGCCTATCAGGACCTAAAATATGAGGCCGACGTCAGCGGCTGCCTCACGACCCCTCAGCAGTCAGGACTGGCCATTCAGGGTCAAAGCCCAAGTGCCTGAGGCCAAGGCGGGATTTATTTCCCCCCTTTTTTTTCTTTTTTACCTGTTTCCCTGTCACTCAGCCCAAATCTTCAAAAACCCTGTCTACCGATTAAGCTGCGTAGCTTCGCAACAGATGACAGAAACACTCTGTGGCGTCTTTTTAATGAAACCAGGAACGATGATGATTCTGCTGCATTCTCTTCTATCAAAGCCAACTTGAATTGTGCTTTTTATTTATTTGGAGTTTGTTTGTGTAATGGGCGTAAGATGAAATGTTTTAAAAGCCCGCTGGTGTTGCAATTTAACATCATTTTGTACTACTGTGTAAAGTTTTGTCTTCTGTTTGTTATTTTCTTCGTACAGTCAGATGTTGCTGTAAACCCTTTTTAATGACTCTTCTGTGTCATGTGTTTGAAAGCTAGAAGTTACTTGATAGCTGGCTGATAGGGACGAGGGGGTGTGGTTGTACAGAGCGGTTTGTTTGGGTGGGATAGGGTTGGTGGAAACGTGTCAGGGGACATTCAGTGGCACAGTTTTTACCTCGTTAAGTGTACATAGAACCTTTCTCTTCGGCCGTTGATGTGTACATATGTGATTGTGATTGGCCGCGCTGGTGTGAAGGAAAGCCAATGAAGCCTCAGTTTGTGTGTGTAGATCTTTAGGACCAGACAAAAAAAAAAAAAAATAAGGTTGGCAGTGACTGGACACACAAAGTATTAATTTATTTTTATATGTGCAGGGACATTGTGTTTGTTTTTGTTTTTTTTTGCACCATTTTATTGATGAAAATTCATTTTATACGCTGGGCACTGTGTTTTCATCTGTGCACACATTTGTTTTGATCAGTTTTGTACAAATGAAAGATAAAAAAAGAAAAATCGTGGGGGGAAGGGGTGACATTGTATTTCAAAATACCAAAATAAACACTCTGGATAAAGTAACAGAAACGCTCCAATTTATTCTTCTGCCGTTTGAGGGAATTTATTTGCAAAATGATGAGATATCAATACTGAACAACCCAAAACACATTAAGATATAATTTTGTTTCCCAATGTTTTAAATTGATGTACTGCAAGAAACAGGAAAATGTATTTATGATAAGATATAAATATAATGATAGTATATATAATTAGAGTATTTTGCAGTTTCCAGTTATAACGTTTGCATTACGTATGAAATGAGTTTGTTGATTTGATTAACCTGGTTTGTATAATGTGGTGTTAATTACAGTGGAGAGTTGTGAGGAGACGACGGCAGCAGGACGAGATTTATTCAGGAACAATGAGGAGGAACATGAATAATCATCAGGAGAAGAAGAAACCGAACATCTTTTTTAATTTAAACAATGTGCTTCAAGGCTGCTGTCCTGAGACACACAGACACAAACACACACTGGTTCTACACGGCAGCTGGAAGTCATCAGCTGTGTGTGTGTGTGCATGCGTGTGTGTGTGTGTGTAGAGGTGGGGGCATGATTTCTGCTACATCTGCTTCTGCCCTGGTAATTAAAAGCTCACTTTCCTCCTCCTCCCAGAACTACACCCACCTCACCCCCTTCAGGAGTTTTCAGTCCCTCACACACACACTCTAACCTGCATTCTAACAACAACACAACCCCCCTGTTCTCTTTACCCAGACACTTGCCTCCCCCTCCCACCTCCACCCACTATCGGTCCTGTCAATCAAAAGCCAGGCTGTTTAAACACCATCCACCACCACCACCCAGGACCCTCTCCCCTCTTTTATAAGCCTCCACCATCACAGCTACACATAATAGCAGCACTACACACTCACACACACATAGATATAGGGCAGAGTTGCTGTGTCCATCATCGATCACACTCCCCCCTAGAAACCCTCCCTGGGGGTGGGTGGGGGCTTACCAGCTGATGGAGGACCCCTGTGTGCTGCCCGACCAGGTGCCCGATCACAAATTCAAAACACTACTAAGCCCTGGTGTTAGGAGACAGATCTCCCTCCCTCTCTCGCTCACACACACACGCACACAGAGAGGGAGCAGATAGTGGGCCAGCAGGAGGGTTAAGCCCTGGATGATTAGACAAATGTAGGGCAGATATCTGTGGCTTCAGAGGCGAGTTGAGCTGCTGTCACTGAGGAATGCTGTGCAGCTGCATGGATACCTGCCTCTGCATTGGAACTTTCAGTCTGAGCTTTCTAGTAGTTTTTCCTTTCGGGGGGGGGGCAGAACTCACTGCGTCCGAGAAATGTTTGACTTGGAAGATGAGCTTGATTCAATTCTGGATTTTTTTATTTGTTTTGCCCTGATTGCATCTGGAAAAACAACAACTTTCCCATCTTGAAATCATTTGAGTTTAGGAATTTAACATTTCCACTACAGACTTGGTTACATGTTTAGTTCACGACAAATGAATATTTTTAAATCGACTGCTGAAAAGGAGTTGTAATAATGTGACTTTTTACATGGATATAAAAGTCCACTTAAATTAACCCTATCGTCTTGACAATCTTTATTTGTAAGTTAAATAACGTACATTAATCTGAAAAATGTAAAGTTCAAAGCTAAAGAATTTTGACTGAGGTTTATCATTCTAGCGCAGCAACTTAAAATGCACAATCATAAAATAATTTGAAACATGCTGGTTTCATATTGAAACTTTCATTAAAAACCAATTATCACTTGGTGAATAATTTTTTTTTAAATTTACATTTACTCAAATTTACAGAACTGACTAAGCTTATTATTATTATAATTAGTAGTGGTATAACATACTCACCTTTATGAGGTATTTTGACGGTACAGTATATTTGAACTGCACATATGAACTTAACTTTCCTTATCAGTTTTCGTCGTTTAAGGCGTTTAATTTTTCATGAAATTAATTCCAGTCTAATTGAGACTCTTCAGGAAACTGAGACCCATCTGCGTCAGACCTGCTTAAATACGGTTTGTTAATTGGACCGTACCATGTTCCTCTTCATCATGGGGGAGGTGTGATATTTCTAATTAGCTATTTTTGTTTAGAAGTTTCTTTCCCACAATGGTTTTGATTGTTATTTTTAGTCATGCTATATTGATATTTTTGGGATTATTGTTCATTTATATTTATAACTTTTGGTAATTGTTTACCCCTTCTTCATCAGCCCGTTTGTCTGAATGGGTCAGGTCAGATAGTGTGACTCAGTCCTGTTATGTTTACCTCTTTTCTGGGCCCAGAATTATTGTTTTGAGTATTTTCTTCCTGTGTCTCTTTGCTCAGTCCCTGACAGGAATACATGTTTGTTCACAGGACATTCAATTTCAGTTATTTATTCCTGCAGTCATTTTCTGCTGAGCAGAAATGACAACAAAACCATAAAACAACTAGACCAAGTGCCACGAGTTAAGCCCTACACAGGTTTTGGCATATGTTTGGTAATTCAGTGAAATAATTTAGTCCTCTGCCTCAAACAGCGAGAGAGAGAGAGAGAGGGCAAAGAGCAATAAAGCTGAAAAAGGCTCTGGTGTAATAAACCATTAACAGGAGGAGAAGGAGGCAGCCGCTGGTGTGTACAGTAATGCAGTGTAAATCATCACAGAGTGGCTGCTATTAGGAGGCTTAAGCCTGGCCAGGAACCTGCAGTCAGCTGCCAGGGGCCCTGATCCGGTGCCGAGCGGAACCAGAGCTGGCAAACGGAGGTGTTTAGAGCTGATGCAGGAGGAAGATGAAGAGGAGGAGGAAGGTTAGGAGTAGAGTGTAGGGGGGGGGGGGGGGGGGGACAGCTGAGGAGATTCCCAGGGTACGTGTGTGTATGTGTGTGTGAGTGTGTGACTGTGCGTGCCCCCCACAGGTCTCTCCCCTGTTGGATAATGGTGGCGAGGAGAAGCAGCAGGATTCAGCCTCATCCCTCTTCATTCTAAGACAGCTCGTATTCTTCTGCTAAGTGACTCTCAGTGTCGCGCACACACACACACACACACACAACCCAACCAGGACCCTCTCTTTTTCTGCCTCCCAGCTGAATGACACCTAGCAGAGTTACAAAGCACAAACACAAAACTGGACAAATTACAATGAATGCAATTGAAATAAATTATTTTACTTTGAAAGTCAAGTCAAATTTATTTAAAGCTCAAAAGTTAAAAAATTTGAACAATATATATATATATTAAACACTCTCTATCCTCCTTCAAATTAATGCAAACCTCAAAAGTATTTATAGGAAAAAACATTAAACCCACAAAATCTATATCTATCTATCTATAACCTACACATTTACAAACTGTTTAACCCTATCAATAAATACTACATAAATTACATAATATGTCATATATATATAATACATAATATAAAACGTTAACCTAGGCTAATAAATAAATTGACTGAAAATGAAAAAGTTGTGTAAATCTGTATTTCTTTCTTAATATTAATATATTTGTTTACGTTGAAAGACACAACCAACGGTCAAATTATGAAATAAAACAAAATCTAAAAATCGAATTATGTGGTCTATTGCCTCCTAGGGTCATATGAGGAAATTGGTAAGTATATGTAGTTTGTGTAGATGTGTGTAAACACGTGGACAAAGACAGTTGTGGTTCCCTCAATCGCCTCCTCGTGTTGCTGGGTCTTCCGGGTCTTCCGGGTCTTCAGCGGCGCCTGGTTCGCTCCTCCTGCCGCAGGGAGCGACGCCCTGCTCGGTCAGTGAGCTGTGTCCGTCCCGCTGATGCCGGCGAGAGGCAAGCAGCTCCGAAAACCAAGCGAGGGTTGAATATAACTCCAGTGAGCGCCACAGGGTGTGAAGCGAAGACTCCTCTGAACCAGCGGCTTTTTCTGCTCGCCTGCTTTTCCCCTCTGGAGGGGAAATGCAGCTCTGCGGCGGAGCGCGGCTCTCAGCGAGCGGCGGAGTCTCTTGCAGCAGCCGCAGATCACACTCTCCTCCCCGGCCAGGCTGCCGGAGGATCCCCGTCATGTAACAGCACATTTAAAGAAAATCCACAAACAGCCACATTTCACAGAATAACCCGGAGAAAGAATAGTTTGCACATACTTTTATAAATAATAATACAACTGTACAATGTTCTCTTGAATAATTAGCTTTTAACAGGTTTTATTTTATGAATATGGATTTATATTTAATCTATATTGTTTGTAAAGCAATTTGATCTGCATGTCTTGTGTGAAAGGTGCTATGCAAATAAAGTTTATTATTCTTATCATTAATAATAATCATAATGCTTTGGATAATGTTAAGTTAATTTACTGAAATGTGCAGCGTTTAGACTTAACTGCTTGTGGTGTTTTCCTGTATTGTAGAAAACATAGATTAGAGATTTATTTTTTAACTTAATAATAGTAATACAGTCATTACATGGTATGGGGTCCAGTGTTGTTAAAATAGCATAATAGTTAAAAAACTAATTTAGGATTTTGTTTCTGTCACCTTTATAATTCCATATATTTTCCTCAGTTTTTTCTTGACCTTGTGTTGCTGTAATTAATTAGCCAGATACTTATTATCCTATTTATTACTGTAAAACTCCAGTCGGATCAAAGTCCGCTCTGCTGTGATGTTTGTCTCTCAGTGAAACGTATGGCCTCCTGTCTGTGCTGACGACCTCCGGTCTGTTGTTTTTGAAGGGCATCGACCAAAGCAGCCAACTGCAGGGAAGCCACATGACCCCAGCAGAAGTGTAGGCTACTAAATAATGTATAAATTCAATTAAACTCATTGAGAACCCCCCCATTTATTTCCCATGCAATTGGTTGTTTTCTTCTCTTTTCCCCCTCTTAGCTTCCATATGTAATGTTGCTTTTAAAAGTAGTGGTTTGTTTATGTTGCCACAAGAAACCACAAGGTAAATTAATGGATGTTTTAAGGAACCATAGTCAGCTTTTGGGCCTATAAGTTAGCAAATTTATAAAGGACACACACCGCACTCAAGTATAGCTCCAACTATCTCTCTCACACACACACATAGGGCAACATTATGCATTTCCCCTCAACATCCGCACATACATTGTGTTTCCTATATTTACCATGACAATGAGGGGGCTCTGTCTGTGGGTGAAGAATGGAGGAGCCGTGCGTGGTGGACAGGTGGTGCTGGCAGAGATGAATGTAATCTTGTGGGGTCATAATGAATGTGACAGGATATAGATCTGAGATGAGATCGGGTTTGATCATCAGGTAAAAATAGATCAGTCACCGGCAGATCATTACCGATAATTACTTTCAAATGGCCGGCCCTGGGAGGGGTCCATATTATTAAATAATTCCAGCCTTGGTTGGCGATGGCAGGTTGAAGGAATTTTCTGTCTGTGTGTGTGTGTGTGTGTGTGTGTTGTAATTGAATTAAAAATGATAGAGTAAAGAAGTGCACCATTAATTATTCCCTCTTTTGTCCTCGTTGTCAAGTGAGGAATTTTCAGTATTCGTCAGGCATTTTTGGTTTTCGTGCACAAACAAACGATCGACCTCGACAAACCAAATCCTGTGATGTTTCTCCCCCTGCCGCTGCATTTGTGTGTTTTCATGATTAGCTGATACACAGCAGGGGGTCGAGGCTGCCGAAAGATCGGATGGTTTCACACTTGTGCAAACTGCCCAGAGCGGCTGAGGGATAAGTGCCTTGCTCAAGGACATTGCAGTGCATTGAAGGGAGTGTGTCCCTGTGGAGACTTGAAGCTAATTTCTGGTGTTGAAATGTGGGAGAGGAGTCGAAGCTCGGCTGCTGCTGCTGCAATCACAATAAATGAGCCAACAACAAGCATGTAAAGAGAGAGAGATGGGATTTCTCCTGTGGCAACAGCTGTTAAATGGTATAAACCCATGGCTGCATAATGGTACAGGCTGGTGTGTGTGCATGTGTGCGTGTGTGTGTGTGTGTGTGTGAGAGCGGGATAGCCCTCCCCTGTTCCTCCACCTATCAGCAAACCTCATTTATTATGCAGACTGGAGACCTCTGGGCTGGAGAGGAAGGCTAGTGTGTGTGTGTTGGGGGGCACAAGAGCAGGCATGCATACAGACACACACACACACAGCTGATTCAGTTTCTTTGCTCACAAATACTTGCTGTAGGAATGAGCGGCTGAGGTATGAGAGAGAGAGAGAGAGAGAGAGAGAGAGAGAGAGAGAGAGAGAGAGAGAGAGAGAGAGAGAGAGAGAGAGAGAGAGAGAGAGAGTGTGCTGGACTTGTTGCATCAATGCTCATGACTTAAAATATTAGTCGGAGGCTGTGAACTTTTAAAGGATTCATAATGTGTGTGTGTGTGTGTGTATTGTTTGAGTATGTATTGTGTGTGTGTGTGGTCACAGACCTTGAAAAACACACACACACAAAAGAGGTGGAGTGTGTCTCTGTTGTTTCCCTGTGAAAAGAGAACAAGATTAAAAAAATTAAAAACCCTTTTTTTATTTAATTTATTTCGAATTATTTGACAGAATTGACACAGTGAAGAAGAGTTGTCTGTCTCCTCCCACAGAATAATGTGAAAAGCAGTGGACCGTGAGATGTGAAGTTCATTTAAAAAGAATAAAAAAACATTTTCAAGATTCATTCATTGACTAAACAAAAAAGAGGATTTGCGTGAATGGGGGGGGGGGGGGGGGGGGTAGACTTTGAAACAATCATAACCTAGATGTGGTTATGTCGGTTGCCCTGATTCTCCTATAAGGTAAAGCAGCTTCTGTAGGTGAAGTACACATTTTATTTCCATTGCCTGAGTGTTAAGAATTTTATTCCACTTCATTCTCAAATTTCTGAGAAATATTGTACTTTTTTACCTCACAACTTATACAAATAAAAATGTTAATGTATAAGATACGATATTATATGTTGGTTGAAACAGTTAGATCAAACTAGAATGACACTCAGCAGAGCACATTCCTTTGCCAAGGCCCAATAGTTCCCTTAAACATAATCGACCTGCACCGGATTTCACACACTCATAGATATTAGTTCCCTAAAAGTGCCGGATTTATTTCAACATGAACCATGACTTGTTATTTGAGAAATCTATGGGAAAAAAAACAAAAAAAAACGTTCTCCCCGAAAATGTTGAAATAAAAGAAATTGTTAGCGCCATAGTTTCATTTAAATGTGCATGTTTTAAATTACCTCCAAATTCCCAGAAAGGAAAACAATACGAGAATAGAGAGAGATGAGTTAAAGTGTGAGGATAGATACGTCGCAGAAGTTAGTTTTTTTATTCTTTTCCAACTTCATGAATAATCTCATGACCCCTCAGATTTATCTGGTGAACCGTGAGGCTCAAGGTTCATGTGAGGAAACACTGGAATCAAATATCTAACCTTTAATGTAGTAGTTTAAATTACTAAGTCAACTGCTATTACTATATTGTTGCATTTGTGTGAACATTCTCAGAACAACACAAAGTGGTAGTTTTACTTTCGATAGTTTGAGTACAAATCGTTCATTCTTTTAATCAAGTTGTTTTTTGAATGCAGCACCTTTAATTGTTATTGAGTATTTGTGAATACTGAAGTGTATGAGGGGTGAACCATGGAGCTAATCCTAAACCCTACTTAAGTAAAGGATCTAAATACTTCGTCCACCCCCACACACACGCAAACAGCTAGTCAACTGAGTTTAATGCCACACAAACTCTGGTATATGTCATATATTATTCAGATTCAGGGTAATGCTTACAAGAGACATCACTCCCTCACATGCAGATCTGAGTTACATAGGAGCAAAGCTCAATAATCTATCATCACAAACTATAGGCTACATAATTAAATAAAGGTAGCCTAGAGTATGCTATATGTATGTAATATTAAAAAGTACTATTCTCCATTAGTCTCCTTCATTGCAAGCTGTTGACATGCATTAGTGGCACAATTATAAAAGCAGTGGTCTAATCTTTTAAAAGTCCCAGGGTAATGTTGGAAATGGCCGAAGAAGAAGGGGAGAGGGGGATGGAAGAGGGATAAAGGGAGGAGAGAAACTCAATCTAAAGCACCAGGTGCACCTTTTGTCGACATAATCTCCCAACCCTTGAGACCGCGCACACACTGGCCAACATATACAGCCTTTCATAAGTACACACACTGCTGTTTCGACCGGGGGATTTGGACCCTGCTCTGGCTCTGCTCATATGTAAAAAGGACAGTCGGGTCAGTGCGCTGCAGCAGACCGGGGGGGTTTGGTCCATTGTGATTTAACCACACTCCTGTAAAAAGCAGGAGGACCAGCCCTTTCACTTTGCATCTTCACAACACGTTGACGTACTGTACAAAAAAATGTCAGTTAAAAGGACGCCGCTGCAGAGAAAACGCTGTCAAGTGCAACAAATCACATGTGAATATAAAGCACATGTGTTTTCAAGTGTTTTCATGTGTGAACCAGTTTTCACATTGTTTTCTGACACCAACTATTTCTGACCGAGATAAAAGAAAAACGTGTCTTCGACGTTATATTGCTGCTCATACTCCCTTTCACTTGAAACACTTTATTTTAAGCCATATATTATTATGAACTGATAATAAATGGTTTGCAGCACTGCGTAATACTGAACAGATAAAATAAATGGATATACATATTTAAAGAATATATATGTTGAAGCCCATGAGTCCATGTGAGCTTTTATTTTCTATTAAAACGGTTAGTATATGCAGTTTATTCATGCGTGTTATTATACATATCATATACATATATACATATATGTTTAAAGCTATGTTGTCCACCATAACTTTTCTTTTCATACATGTTTTGCTTCATGGTAACACAGCATCACATATATAATTAATTATTATTATAAATAGGCCAAATAATTTAAAAGAAGAAATTATGCTATTTATTCATTCATCATTGTCTGGTATGTAGCTTATGGTTGCTAACGCTAGCTTATATTAAGATACTTTTAGCTGCATAACTGCTAAACACATTTTATTGTCACTTTGCACAAAGGTCCCATTGTTCACAAAGTTTACTTTTTTCACTTTAAGTTTACTTTACTTCAAAATGTCCTCATATTTGCTTGCAACTACATAAAGTGTAACATTGTGTCTAACAGACTAGAGGACTTGACCACTGTTATATTTAAGAACTACATTAAACTCTTCTTAACCGGTCGAGTAAATTCACAAAAGAAAGTAAACATGTCTTTGTGTTTATATGCACTCAAATGTACCTGTGACTTTTCACAGGAGGCAAATCAAAGGAAAAATCAAAGGACAACATTTTTTTTTGCTGTTGTTGAGCATCCAAAAGCTTGAAATAGTTGAAAATCTCGAATTGTGCGAAAACACAATTCATTGAGGAACATTGCGGGCCATGCTAATCAATGCTCCTTAGCACAGTGGATTTAAGCAGACTGGGCGCCCCTTGTCCACAATCCCTCACCCGTCATCCTTTAAGCTCGACCCCTAAACTCATGTAATGCCTCAAGTAGGGACAAACCCAAGGACGGAGTGGGCTCCTCATTGTGATTTAATCTCGCTCTGCCTTTCTCTCAACTGCCAGAACAAACATCAAATATGGCCTCCTTATCAGGCCCGGCCCCTGCTCTATCTATCTATCGCCAATCAATACCTCCTGTTCTGTGTGAGCATGTGTATGTATGTGTGTTTGTGTGAAACTGGTCTCAAGGGCTGCGCTAACTAAGGTCAAAGATCAGGTATAACCCTGCAGCGTGGAATGACAGATGTGGCCTGAGGAAAACTAAGATAAAAGAAGGAAAGAGAGGGGGAAAAAGAAAGAATGAAGGGGAGCGCTTCATCCCGGTGTGTACGACACAACACATCACAGACAACTTGAACTGTTGTTGTTATTGCTTCTGTTATTTCTGCTTGCAGGTAGAAGTTTGCCTCGGGCGGCAGGCAGACCCTGGATCAGCTTACCCGAATGAGCGTCAGCCTCAAACAATGGACTCCAGGCATTGGCAGTGTCCGAGTACACCTCTACGGAAACACCAGCCGCTTAATGAGCAACTGTATCGTCACACATGTGGTCGGTGAACTGCCTCCTTCAGGCACAGGGAATAGGAATTATTTTGAAAAGGCGATGACTCCGTGTGCTTCCTGTTTGTGGTGAGAGGGAGATCCCAATGTTACGCTAGAGTCCACATCCATAAACGACCTTTTCTTTTGAAATCGTGTTTCAAACTGATCCCTGTACACACTTACACTCCTTCAAACCACTCACGCACACTTGGCATGCGTGTGTGCCGGCGTACACAGGAAGCATTTAGGTGTTAGTTGCAGAATTGTCACAGATCGCTTGATTAGCAGCTCGACTCCTATCACGTGTGAGCAGTCATATCTTTGACCAGAAACAGTGTCTTCGTCATTGTGTTCCAACTTCTCTGTTTTAGCAGCTCTGAAACTCTGGAGTAATGTGGATGCCGGGCGTGTCCATCCCCCTGCATGGACCTGAATTAACATAGCAAAAAAGTAAGTAAGTGTATGCATTGGCATGGAGGGGGGGGGGGGGGGGGTGCTCCTGAGGTGATGTGACGCTGTCTGTGCTTCTATTCACCATGAAACAGCTTTATACAGCTGCAAAAATGTTGCAAGGCTGAACCACGCGATAGATAGATGGAGAAAAAGAGGAAGAGAGAGAGAGAGAGAGAGGGAGAGAGAGGGAGGGGGGGGGGGGCATCCTTTGTTCTGTCAAGGACTTAACACAATCAGAGTGTACAGTGTGTCAGGAGCGCACAGGCATATATCAACTTCAATCTCTTTTTAATGAAAAATCCTGCCCTCTCTAATATGTGCAAATTAACCTCTTCTCCTCCCTCTCTCCCTCCCTCCCTCGCTCGAGATCCCTCCTCCTCCCCTCCTGAAACCTCCCCTCCTCTCTTGCTCTCCCTTCACGGAGGCCCCTCAGCTCTCTGTCTCCCCTCCTGCGCTCTCCTCTCCAACCCTCTTTTCGGTCCCCCCCGTCCTCCACCTTCTCGGCCACCTCCTCTACAGGCTTCACTTTTGCCAATTTTTGCGTCTCATTCAGAGGTGGTGGTATTGGTGGTGGAGGGAGGGGGCAAGAAAACGGGGGGAAGTATTGATAGAGAGAGAGGCTCCTGCTTCCTGTTAGCTTGTTGCTTTAGCCACCCAACCCCCCACAGCAATTATCCACATCAGTTGGAAAAAAAGGATTAAAAACAGAAAAAAAACATACTGGAGTCGGTGTCCAGCAGCAGCGGCATTAAAATTCACCCTCCATCCTCCTCTGCTCTCTTTGGTTATCATCTGTGCTGCATCGACACACACACACACACACACACACACACACATACACACTCACACAAACACACTCACGCCGAATCGTGCTATTACCCTGATTATCCTGATGAGTTGGTCAGATCCGCGTCTTCTCATTCTGCCCACGCTGAGAGTAATTTAGAAATTACACCTAATGAGGAATTTTTAAAAACACCATGGCCGCTCTGTGTTGCCAGCTCCGCACCGTCCCCTGCCCTAATGGATTTCCTGGTATGGAATCCATTTTTTCCCCCTCCCCTTTTCCGCCCTGCAGGGGGTCCGGGCTCGCCAGGCCCTCCCTCCCTCCTCTGCTCCCAACCCCTCTTCCCATATCCCCTGTACCCTCCCCGACGCACCACTAATTGGGGGCGACTGGTTTTGGTGAAAAGAAGTCATAATCATTGTTTCTGCTGCTAATTTAAGTGGTTAAGTGTACAGGACCGGCTCGCAGGACGAGGAAATGAGTGTGATTAAATTTACATTTTTTTAATCGTAACAGCTAAAGTGCCAATTTCCTCTTCACGGTTCGGTTTTGAGGGTTTTGAAAGGTATGCTCCGTGTGGCAGTTTGCACAAGATCGAAGCACATGCATGTCGGAGTGTGTGGGGGTTTCATCTTCCGGTTTTGTTTAGCTCGTCTTTAAATCCACCAGTGAGGTTATGTTTTTCAGCCCTGTCCGTTTGTTTATTAGTTTGCAGCATTAGGCAGAAACGACTGAAAACGACAAGATGGATTACCATGACACTTTGTGAAAGGATGTGATCCCAGTGAGGAAAGAACACTCGCAGCTTTGGGTCGGATTCAGATCAGGGAGGGGATCCAGGATTTTTTTTTCTGTCTTTAAAATGGAGAGATTGAGTATTTTCCCCCCCTAATTCTCCAGGGAACAATTCATGGATGTTGACAAAAAATTTTTTTTTGAATGTTTGAAATTGGTTGTGACTTGAATTTAAGGGGTCTGTTGGGCCTTGGCGGAGTTACACGAAAATAACAACTTTTCCTAAACCACCACCCTGATCTTCTGCTATGAATTTGTTGAAATGTGCCTTTGAACGCAAACAGAATGAAAGCATCAGAAAACTAGAGCCTTTTCACATTTCATGGACCAATGTGAACTGTTCTAGGTCTGTAGATTGTAGTTTTTGGACTCTTTCGTACAGGAGACGACGATATAGTATATTGCTGTTAAAGAAGACCCAGTATTCCATCTTTGACTGTTTACACTGAACCAAACAAAGCCGGCATATTACTACGTCGCCGGTTTCGGGCATAACTTTCATACAGTGGACGGCTCAACACAACATTCCCGCCTTGAACAGGCTGTGTAAAGGGGACGTGTGTGTGTGTGTGTGTGTGTGTGTGTGTGTGTGTGTGTGTGTGTGTGTGTGTGTGTGTGTGTGTGTTATGGGGGGTATTTCGCAGAAATGGGGGGGAGCAGACACACACTCACACAGGCACGCATGCAAATCAAAGCCATCAACAGCTTGTGATGAAGTGAGACATCGCGGCATAAACAGAGTGTGCCGTTACCATGGAAGCCACTTTCACCTCACAGGCCGAGAGACAGAAAAAACACAAAGAGCCGACGAGACGGGGGGGGGGGGGGACAGAAGAACTGTAACACACAGACAGACAGACAGACAGACGGAGAAACAGAAATACTGTATTTACAGTTCCGTGTGGAGACGGAAGGGAAAAGTTTGGGGAAATGTTGTTCAACAGCTCGGCGAACGTTCACAAGTCTGATGGAAACATGCGGGAGCTCCAGGAACAGATGTACAGTGAGGGACGGGAGGAGGGTGGCTTTGCGCCTCTGGAGTCAATTCAGTCGCCGCTTTAATCCTTTTTCTTTCTTGCAGGTGTCAGCCTTTAGACTTCACATGGCAACATTTTGGTTGGAAAACAGCCAGTTCACCGCACACAACCGTTACCATCCACACAGGGACTGGAGCCGCTCCGCTTCATCTGTTCGTGATAAGTTTTAACACAGTATTTAAAGATAAAATTCAGATGTAAAATTTTCCCTTTTAGTTTACGACTAAAGCCATAAACACCGTTCAAATTCACTGAGCTAGAACTGAAGTAAGCGGCTGCATTCTACTGCTCAGCCCCGGATGTCCACTTCACTCACCAATTTGTAATAATCAAGTCTGTTGCAGGAAATTGAACAAAGTGACCTTGACATACGACTTCAAACAAGGGTCCTCCATATCGGCCTTCATTTGGCGGAGACACTAATGACAAATTTCCTTCCCTTTATACTTTATAAATGATTCATCTGGGGGCGAAAATGGAAACCTTTATCCATTTAATCCAGCTCATTTTCTCTCTCGGACATGACATAACTTCGACAAAAAGGTCGGCATGGAGGTTGAAGAAGAAAGAATAAGTGGAGCTGTGCCTTTAAAATGTTCCGCCATTGGAAAAAAGGAGGATTTCTTCTCATGACAACAAGTTTCGTTTTACGTCCAAAGTCTATCAGGTCACTGTGTTTGGCCGTTTCATGGCAATCAGTCATTTAGCATGCTTTTTTTCCTCCTCCTTTGTCCAGATCAGAGCCTGATTGCCGCCGACTAAAAGCTCCGTACCTCCCTCCGAAAAGGAAGGATGAGCAAGGCCATTGCGGCGATGCTAGCTTTGAAGGTTGCCAGGGAGGCTACAGGAGGTAATCAGAGGAAAATATGTCCTCTCCCTCCTCATCCTCTTTTAGACCTCCATTAGACCAGCCTGCCTTGTCTGGGAAATTGATTTTCTCCCTCCTCCTCCTCCTCCTCCTCCTCCTCCTCCTCCCATTCTCTTCTCCTCTCTATTTTTTCTTCTACTTCTTCTTCTCAGGTTCCATTTGAGGCTTGTTCATGCGCTCTCAAGAGCAGTTCTGTAAGACAGAGAGAGAGAGAAAAGAGAGTAGTTGGGCCGGGACAGGTTGTTCACACGTACAGTCACAACCCCCCCACCCCCCACCCACCACCCCCCACCCCCAAGTGGCAGCCACCAGGTCTCATCTCTGTCGTCTGCAGATACACGAGGCCAGCGCTGCCATTTCTCTCCCCCTTTACTTATCCTCATCTGCCTAATCCTTTCCTTCCTCTGCTTTTCTTTCTCTCTCCATCTCTCTTTCTTTCCACTCCTCCTCTACCAGTCTTCCTCGCAGCCCCCTCTCCTCCTCTCCCCGTCGGAGCCAAGTCTCGGATCAATGCACCATTGATTTTCCTATCAATGAACATTAGTATGGATCAGACTGCTGCTTGCACTGCCCCTGCCCTGAAAACTACAGGCACACACCACATGCACGCTCATGCACACGCACACCACGCCTGTTGCCACGGGGACACCCAGATTTCATCACTGCTCAGCTATGAGCACACACACACACACACGCACACACACAAAAAGGGGGACGAGCTGGATGCTTTGGACAAAAGGAAGAACAGGAATGGAAAATAAAGGGCGGGTGGGATTTGATAAAAGAGAGGTTCTAGTTGAAAGCACAGGAGCCAATCAATGAAAGGAGTGACAGAAAGGGTAGGAAATGAAATCGGACCGAGCGGCGTCGCTGTTTGTTTGCGTGCAAAGGAAACAGTCATTGGTCAACTGGCCGCTCGTCGATTCACTGCAGAATAATTCAGTCTGATTGGCGACCAGCTCCGGCTGCTGAGAGAGCGGCTGCTAATCATGATGGTGAATGGATGCATGTGCTTTGTACACCTTTGGATGCCTCTCTCCCTCCCTCCCTCCCTCCCTCCCTCCCTCTCTCTCTCTTTCTCTCTCTCTCAGCCTCTTCCCACACACATCTCCGTCTCCTCTCTCGCTCTATGGGCTCTGAGTCAGGTGGAGATTGACACTTTTCTTTCTTCTTTGCTCCTTTTGTGTTCAATATTGTGTTCATGGCACACAAACCAAACGGCAGCCTCTCCGAGAGTTTCTGCCGTGCACACCAGCTCGATTTTGCATCACCAAACAGCCCACGCCTGTGTGCTCACGCTCGGGCACTGGCTTCGTCAATTAACTTGGACTTTGTGCAAAAAGTAGCAGCATCATGTGGTCGAAAGTGGTGTTTGTGATCGGTGGTCTGTCACAGTGGAAGAGGCCTGTTGAGTCTGTGCAGCATGTGATGTGTGTAAAGGATGTTGTCGTAATCTTTCATAATCACATTTCCTCATTTGACTTGTCAGAGACAGAGAGAGGGAGGAGAGAGGAGCTGTGTGGATGAGTCTTGATGGAACAAAGAAACATCCTTCTTTGGGAGTGCTCGCATGAAAGTTGATCCTCGGCTAAGACCCCCCCTGTATGAGGAAACTGAGAAGCCCTCAGGGCCGTCCTTCGCCCTGCCTGATTATAAAGTATTTTAATTTGGGCTGTAGCGGCGGACGCCCGCCTGCCTCCATGTCAGTCTTATCTTCAGAAACACTAAACACAAACAACTTTTGCTATCATTTATTCATACAGAATCCTGTATCATTAAGCTATGTGTATTTATTTGTTTTTATATTGTATTTCATTTTTATTAATGGTTTATGCAGGATATTATTTTTGTTGTTGTAATTTCTTTGATTTTATTTTGATTGTATATTTTGAAAGTCAAGAACATTTTCTTTCTATTGCTCAATAGTGTTTCTCATTGAACTTAACAATATATCAAACACCCTCTCCTCCATAAAACAATTGGAATTCACCAAAATATCCAGCCATCTGAGAAATATTAATATTTATCCAACTTGAGCAGCAAATTGACACTTGCTGTGTTAATGTCTCAGTTCATGTCCGTCAGGAAATGTAGTTTTCCCAAAAAGAGGCTTTTATTTGGACGTACAGAGGTTTAAAAGAACCAGGAGATTGGCTTTTAAAATATGCATTTACGGGGGGCTTCACTCCAGTGTCATATACTCACAATAACAACAATCCCTTTATGCTCAGCTGTTATCGTTTAGACTCCTGCTGCAGCTATCACACTGACCTTGACTTTAAATGTCTGCGTTTTCCCATGGACTCAGGCTGAACTGAGCACAGAGAAAACCATTATAGTCTCATGTGTGGTCACTTTACTTGCGCTTCATATCATAACCACGTTTATTCCTCGTGGAGCTAACGCAGAGGAAGAGTGAAGGGGGGGAAACGTGGCTGCTGGGCGAAGCAGGAAAAAAATAGGAATAATTAGAATATTATTATCGAATCAATGATATACTTTGTGTGTTTTAATTTGAAAATAACATTTTATTTTTGATTCTGTTCAATCTATTTTATAGTATAGTATCTAGATTATGAATGTATTATACTGATAGTATTATCAGATCAATTATACTTACATTGACTTACATGCATTTCCTGGAGCCCTACCTATAATAACCTTAAGTATAAGTGCTAATCTTAATCCTAATCCTGTAACCTTAAAACATCTTGAAATGTAATGGTCTCGTCGCCATAAGGAATACCAGTCCTTTCAGATCGACCGTGTAAATAGATTTAGGACCCACCCCATTTATACACACACATACACACACGCACACACTCTCTCTCTCTCTCTCACACACACACACACACACACACACACACACACTAACACACAGTCAACCTGTGGAAGTAGAGGAGTATGGGTAACCCGCAGGTTTTCCGTGACTATAGCCTCTCTAACCACAAAGTTCAATAAGCTTCAACATGTGGAGTTCAGTCCTGAATGAATCAATCAGCAACTACACACAGTTGCATCATGAAAAAAAACTATAGAATCCCAACACCGGTCACCACGTTAGAACACATCAATTGTGTGTTTAGTTTTTAATGTTGAAAATGGTGCACAATCAGCTATGTGGTTTGTTTAAGTGGGTTAGATCCACTTGTGTTACGACCTCAGAGAATAAAACAAGGGTTTTTAATTTAGGCTCAAGTGCAGCAGGGCAGAGCCAAGTGTGTTGAAAGTGGAGCAGACCGCACAGTGGCTGTAGCGCTCCGGGTAAATATGGCGGGTCCACCGTGAGAATGGGTCTGTAAATAACCAAAACAAATCCAGCGTCATTCATTTTTTTTAAACAAATAGTGGAATATAATGGTTAACCCCACTTCCTTAACGTGATTTACCCGTCGTGCTTTGCATGCAGGCGCTGCCTTCCCGAAGCGCAGAGCCCGATACGAGGGGCGGGGAGTCGAGGCTCCTGCAGCCGACAGGAAGCTGCTTTTCACCCGCAGGCAGGAGGAGGAACAGCTGCCCCTGTGCGCCGAGGAAATACCGGCTCTGTCGCCATTTAGGCAGCCTGGAAAATACAATAGTGGCTGAAATATAAAAATACAATTTGAATATTTTGTTGCAGACATAGTTATTTAATGAAACAAAAATAATTAAGGTTGTAGAGACACAATGAAATATTTGTATTCTAAAAATAAACACTCAACACGATTGACTGAGAAATGTCCGTGTCAATGATAACAATAATTGTTTTTAATATTATTATTTAATTTTAATTTAAAAAAAATTGGATTACAGACTAGGGTTTTTCAATTGGTGTGTTTTTTAATAGTGAATATTTCTAATATTTATTTTCAAATTATCTGTTCAATATTTTAAACCCGGCTCTCACGTGATGTATGTTTATCTGCAGATTAGTCTGTGGTTGTATGAGAATATTAAACTGTGTAAACTTTAATATATTTGAATGTGCGGCCGCACAGTTGAAAAGGTGAACACATTATGAGTCTGCCTGATATTTGCCTTTAATATCCCTCCGCCACAGGTTGGGCTCCGTCGTGTTGTAACAGTGACAGTCAGGCTTAAACGAGTGAAAATGAAGGAATGAGAGAAAGAAAGAAAGATTTAATGAGGAGGCCACATGCACACATGCACACATGCACATATACACACACACCTATATACAATTTTATCCTAAGATGTTTTTAACATGTGTGTGTGTGTGTGTGTATATATATGTATTTACCATGATAAAATACCATGATTTATATACCACTAATACATCTGTCACTTACAGGCCAGCCTGCATGGCGCGCGCCCCGGGTCATCATCATCATCACCATCATAGGAGGTGAGTGTGGTGATGGTGCGCGCTCCCGTAAGAGGTGAATGTGAGCAACATTTAAATCTCCGTATATGTCTGTGTCACAAGGGAGAACCCCCCCCCCCCTCCCCCCTCCTCTATTCTACACGTACCCCCCCCCCCCCTCTCTCTCTCTCTCTCTCTCTCTCTCTCTCTCTCTCTCTCTCTCTCTCTCTCTCTCTCTCTCTCTCTCTCTCAAGAGGTGAACAAAGAAAGAAGGGAGAGAGAGAGACACCACACCACTGCCACCCAGCGGCCGCGGAAGCGCGCGCGTGAACGTTGCGCGCGTGCTCTTTGTTACAACCCTGACCCAGTGATTTTCCATCAGCGACTTATTATCAATAATAATAATAACAATTACAGAAGAAACCTTCCGCGCGTTTTATTTCCTGCTTCGCCTCGTTTGAACAAACTCACTCATTCAGCTGCATCGATGCACCGCCGCTTACTGCAGGGCTCCATGCAACCATTTGCCTGCTGAAGTGTCCTTGAGCAAGACACTGACCCCACGCTGACCTTTAGGGACGAGGAGGAGGAGGATTCGTCCTCCTCATATCGTCATCATGAGGAAGATGCAGCCGCTCTTCTTCTTCCTTTCTCCTCTTCTTCTTTTCAGTAGTTTTTCTCAACGGCTACAAATGATCCAACAAAGGACAATAATTTAATTAGCTCTATATATAACGCGGTTAATGAGCTGCTGTAACCGCGAGACGTTAATTACAGATTATATAAAGTCCTCCTGCGTAATCCTGCAGGGCATCCTCTCGTTTCTCGTGCACGCGCCTGTGAGTGGGATTATTAATCAATCATAATTTACATTTTAATTCAGCCTGCGCTAATCTGCGGATATACAAGGAGCTCCATATATTTTCCCATTTATTCAGACATTTATTTGTTTGTTTATTTATTTGTTTATTTTAATTACATGTGGGATTTCTGCATGAAGAGCAATTTTAGAATATAAAACACGGCCAACAGATAGATGTGTCAGGAAACATGACGACTAGTCTCTTACTTACAAAAATGTATGATTTAAAGTTTTTTTTAAATCAACAGAAAGTGAATTAGAGGAAGCGGATGTTTTTTCTCCTCAACAGGGGGCAGAATCACTCTGCAATGAAAAATCTGATTCTTCCTTTCCTTCCATCACGTGCACACACACACACATCCAAACACACACACACACACACGCACACACACACACACACACACACACAGACACACACATCCACACACACACACACACACACACACACACACACACACACACACACGCATACACACACACACGTCTTGTTGCGGATCTGTTGTTTTCCTCTGCAAGCAATTTTCACCTCCCTCCCGCAGCTGCCTCAGAAATTACCTTTGAACAGCCTCGCACAGATCCGGGGTCAGCGTGTGCGTGTGTGTTTAACAAATACAAACCGAATGTCTGTGTGTAGCTTAGTTCCGGTTTAGTTTATCATCTATTTGAGCGCATTAGAAACGTGCCCAGACGGTTCCACACAACTCGTCCTTCTTTCCTCTTGGGAGCTGAAATGAAGTTGCCGTAATCGGAGGTTACTGTTAGTAATTAGTGTTCGCTTTCTGAACACAATGAGCAGATATGAATCACGGTGAATGGAGTCATTTCGGGCTCTTGGGGGCCTCATTGTTACAGCGGGGTCCTGACCCCGCAGCCTCGCTGCTTGGGAGTTGCGGTTTCACGCATTTCCATGATTAATTAAAGTTTAATTAAAATACAATCCGCACTAAATGGTGAAATAAAACACGACAGGACCAATGGAGACGGTGGGAAACATTGTTGCCAAGTTGCGTTTATTTTATTTTTAAACTCGTATTCACAAACAGTTCAATGATGTCAGGTGTGAATCAGATTTTACACATTATTTGTGGAGGATTTGTAGTCTGAGGCACGTCTCTCATGCTCCACTGACAACCAACACAACTTTGTGGTGAGAGTAATGAGGTTCATGGCCATACATTCATTTTACAAGCCACAAAATCAAAGATGGGTTTATTCTGTTGGATTTCAGGCTTATGTCTTCACATATAAGCCTGAAATCCAACAGAAGCATGTACACACTCTGATCTGTGAACATGAATCTTCATTTAGTGCCTTTGAGTCACCCAGGTTGGCCGCATGTGGAAGATTGGACCCACACACTTTTCTTCACATATTGTGCCTGGACTGAGATTCTTAAGTATTTAAGGTTCTTATTGAGTTTATGTGATATGGTAACATTCATATGATCAGCAAACTGAATGTTACAGTTTAATTTTATTATATACTTTCATTCACCTGTAAACACCAGTTCAACAGTCATGGTATTTCCAAATAAAGTGTAGGAGAAAATCTGATTTTAACATAAATTGCGTTCTGTCCGGGTCTCGACACCAGCAGACAAATGATCCTTAACTTCCACCTCGCAAAATCCGCTAAATTAATTCTCACGTTGTTTCTAAACCACAGCACGTAAAAAAAGCACAGATGTGCAATGGAGCAGCTGTGTTGAACTTTCTTCCATTTCGCAAAGAGACGCAGGACTTCATTGGGAATCATTAGAGTTTATAGACCAAGAGTAAATAGTTTGTCCTCACATTTGGTAAAGAGGTAACTTCCGCATCTCTCTGTGGTGATGTCTGTAGGGACTTCAGTTTAGATCCTGTTGGTGCATCTTTGAAGATAGAGGATAGTTCAATACGCTGGAACGATGCAGTAACACGGTAATGGCTCATTCAATTATCAGGTGCAGGTACAGGTTCAATCCCTCCGCACTGAAACGACCGATGCTGCGGTTAAAACACAATAAATAAGAAAGAAAACACCCCTCAGCTCAAATACTTGACAAAGTCGTCCCTTAGAATGTATTTTATTTTTATTTTGGGAATCACAACCTTGCAGGGACATGACATGTGTTCTGGCCTCATTGCAATAAATCGAACATCTTTGCTTTTACAGCCGCTTTAAACAAATACAGTGAAACAAAGACCACTGCAGACGCGTCTCTGTCTCACATGGTGTTTTCAAAAATGTGATCACTAGCAATTTATCAGGGTCATGTTACCGCAGCTCTTCTTAAAGGGGATGCTGCAGTTTGTCACTCTTGGTGTGTAACACACAAAATTACACTTCGGGTGAGGATTGAAAGAGAGGAAAAATAGATCAGATAGTGATGGAGAAGAATATAATTTTGCTCCAAAAAATAAATCCACATAGAGCAGAAGTTGCATTTTTGTTGTCTCATGTGATCCCTGTCAATAGGCTTCAATCACTCTAGCATTTTTTTTTCTTTCGTTCTCAAAGTATAAAGGTTAAAGGTTATTACATCGTCGGCACTCTGGTTTGGGATTCACACCTTTCACAGTCTCATCCTGACTTCAAGATTAACATGAACATTTGTCCGAATAATTCATCTTTCAACCAGCCAGAGATGTATCGCTTTGTAGCCTCATCTGTGTCAGAAGATAGTCAGAGAGGTGTTTAAAGGAAAGAAAGAAAAAGAGAGAAAGTATTAACAGTGGCTAAATTGGTGCAAGATCAGCAGAATTAATCCAATCAGACAACGAGCAAATATAAGCGTTGATGTCTAAATTACCAACAAATTAGACTCGTATACAGGAAAAGGAGACGCCAAATTACGCATGGAGTGCTGTGCGTTTTACGCGTTCCCCTGAAGTGAGCGAGACTTTTACTTTCAAGGGGTCATATAAAGTCACAATAAAAAGGCTGCACGTGTTAAAACATTATAAACCAATGTATTAAATCGTATGAGCAAGACTGCAGACCCATAGTGTTACGAATCAAGTTAGAAATCCGGTGTCTGAACCACATTTACGCAGAAAAAAAGATGAAGTGACAAGATGGAAACGAAACGCAGAGTTTCAGGGGTTGTTGGTTGGATGCACGTCGCGGTAACAGACACAGTATCTCGGAGAGAAACGCTCCACTGAGGTGTGGAGGTGCGTAAATGTGTTTCACAAGCAGACGTGGAGCAGAGATGGACTTTGGACAAAGTGCGGAGTCAGGGGTCACTGCGATATCTGCAGCGTGTGTGTGTGTGTGTGTGTGTGGCCACGCAGGGGGTCGCTGTGTGTAGATAATGAACGACAGGATCTCACAGAAGGAGGAGTATAATGATGCAGCATAATAAAAAAATAATCAGGGAACATTTGGAAAGATATAAAGTGTGCTCAACCCCTCCGTTGCTGGTGGCTGTTGATAACAAACTTACTGTTGAATTATACATGCATGCAAATGAGAATAAATAACAGAAAAAGGAAACATCTGTTTGACAATTTTCTGCCCCAGAGGTTGCTTCACTGTTTTATTAAAAGATGCCCTTTCATTTTCCCATGGAGGAACACTGAGGCCAAATGAAAACCCCTTAACCTGGAAGATCAGTGTTTAGCTACACACTGAACAGCAGTTTGCACTAAAGCACATATAGTGAACATTCACTTACAGAACAGATCCACAGATAATAATGCAATTATAATTTTCATCCAAATATGAATTTTCTGTCTTTTTAGAGTTAGAGTGCTTCTTAATTTAGGCTCAAGTGCAGCAAAGCTAAGTGCTTTTTAAAAATGAAAGGTGATCTATTCTGGTCGCTTACACTCATGGGGTCTCAAGACTGGAGCTGCCGGGTGTTCATTAAATTGAAAAACAATAATTATCCTGATGTAGATACTTTCAAACTCATAATTTCAGTGTTGTAGGATGCAGTGAACACTATTTTGTCATTAACAAAACTGCACAGACAAAGTGTTTGACTGTAAAAATGTGTGAACAGCGAGATTACCTGATGTTATATATCCAGTAAGTGTTGCACATGATCTCCAACATCACACCTCAACTATCTATAACATCCATTGTTTCACCTTCTGATGAATCGATACGAGACACCATTGTTTCACTGGTTTCAACGAGCAGCTGAGACTTATCTCAGCCTGAAGAGTTGAGTTAAAGTGTTTCAGGTCTTAACAGGCTCTGCGGTGGAAACAAAAGTTTGTTGGCAACACTGCAGACAATGAAACTGTAAAGGGCTGAGCGCTGCCTTCACTGTACACACAGCAGAGTGTACGTTCGGCTGCTGCACATCCTTTGAAACCATTTATACATCTGTTCGGATGAGTATTTAACAGGAAACCACAATGAGACCCTTCACCTTAAACGCTGAAAAGAAATCAGCGACTGAAAATAGATGTGATGTGTCTGAGTGAAACTAACAAGTTACTAGGTTCCACCAAATATACAAAACATTGTGGAAGGAGAGAGGCTGTCTTCTCTTTAGAGGAATTCCCAGTAATTGTACAAAACACCATGTCTCCATCTGTTATTTCATCTCCCATTTGATCTGTCTGTGTGCTATATTATGCTAACTTATTGATTGTCATAATTGTGTGATTACAGAACAATCATAAGCAGGGGTGTCAGGGAGGTACGCTGTTTTCATGCTGGGTTTGTGATGGGTTTGGCAGGCAGTGATTTTTTCTCAAATTTCTTATTAAATGTTGTTAGTTGAGTTCACATAAACAAAGAGGAGCCTGCTAATGCCACTCCGAGTCAGGGCCACAGAAAATGTAATTAAAACACGCTTTGATCCGGAGTGGGATCTTCGTCAGGTCCTTTCATGGTTAAAAGAAAAATCACCCATATGTGAATTCACATCTGTGAATCTTTATAATATGTCAGTCAGAGTCTTTACGTCTTTTTTGTCTCACCAGGAATCTGTCCTCCTTTTCCACATTTATGAGCCTCAAATGTGACCTTTCATTTCCATGTATATGCTCGACAGTTGTCATGAAGATGAAGATCTGTAGTCTTTGGAGTCATTAATACATTTTTCATTAGAATTCCTCCTGTAGCCTGTATCTTGTACTAGTCATCTTTAGACCTGTGCATTCTGAATTCCAGCTCCCCAAGTGTTTCTGCTCGATCTCTCACCCGAGAATGTCCTGCTTGCATTGGATCACATGTGAGATCTGATTTAATCTCTGTCAAAAAAATTGTCTCTGACGTGCAGGCCCCTAAAAAATCTTGCTCATCCAGATCATATTCTTTCTTCAGCCCTGTCATTTAAAGTCAATTACTATGCTAATTATGACCTACTGTTTGAATCTATGATCAAGTGTCCCAGTTTGAAACTGGACTCACATGACATCTAACTTTTACCTCCTTTTCCAAATCATACTTCTGAACCAATGCAAACCTTGTGCTATTCATTTACAAGAGGAATGGTGAGACTTTAGGTCAAGGTTCAAGCTCTGGTGGATGGAATTATCTGTACACATGATTATTAATCTATTTGTCTGCTGGCTTGTTGAAGACAAGCAGATTAGGATTTCAGGTGTTTATTATATCTCAGTGGAACAAAAGTGGACCCAGTTTCAATTTAAGCTGCAGGTACTCTGGGGTGAGGGAACAAAATCGAACAGTACCATAACCATGGCAAACTATTTCAATGAACTATATTAGCTGTGTTGTGTGTTTGCCAAGGATTTTTCCAAATTCTCAATAAATGTCCATAACTGACTTCTGGAAACATGTGAGTCTTTTCATGGGTTCCGCTCATATATATCCAGTCTCCTCCCTTCATTTAAAAGGGAATCCTATAGTGCCAATAACAGCCAAGGCACAGTATTATAATGAAACATATTTGGCCACTGAACCCATCCTTGAACCTCTTGTTGTAAAGGGGTTTTTCTCATTCTCTCATGTATTTGTGAATTAATTATAGCCCCATTAAAAGCAAAGGCACATTATTTGAATGACCTGTGTTAATAGTGTTAGTGGGGGACACAACTGAAGCATGTACGTGTTTGAATGGTGTGTTTGCAAAGGGTTTTGTGGGCGGTGGATTTTTGAAAATTTTCAGTAAATGTCCAATGTTGAATCCTCAAAACAAATGAAAATCTCTTCATATATGTCTCCCTTTATTTTTTTTGAATTAAATAATTCATAATGGCATCGTTGACAGTCAAGGCACGTAATTTCAATATTGGCCCTGAACCCACTGTGTAGCCACTGGTCGTTAGTGGTGTGGTGTGGTGTGGTTTGGTTTGAGGGTTCAGTCAGTTTGCTTTGGTGCATGTGTGCATCGAGGGTAAATGGGATCTCTACACGCAGTCTAGATGCAGATCAGCACCTCCTCCTCCCCGGGTCTCCTCTCTGGCATCTCCCGGTGATTCCTCCACATTCGCCAGCCCCGACTCTCCCTGCGCGTAACCGCCTCAGCCGCTCGGCTCCTCGTCTCAACCCTCCACCGCTGAGCTCCACACACACACACACACACGCGCAACATCAGCTGATCCGTCACGTGGTCTGCTGTCGTCTGGGTCTCTCTTGCAAAATGGAGTTGTCCGAGTCTGTGCAGATAGGGCTGCGCTCCTTCGCCGACCCGTCCTGCCTCGACCACACCGTCTTCCCGGCGCTGGTGGACGCCTCTTTCCGCAGCCTGCTGTCGGCGCACGGTGACCCCGGAGTCCTCGGTGAGCTGCCGCCTCTCTGCTCTCCTCTCCCCGCCGCCGCTGCCGCTTTTGTCTCCGCCGCTGCTTCCGGTTTCCCTCCGTGCGGACGTGTGGAGGAGCTTGCTCGGTGGATTTCTCTCTCCTGCGAGTTTCTCCCCCTGTATTTTTAGTACGATCTGTAAACAGGGCGCTGATCTCTGAGCTAAAGCGACCTTAGCTCGTGTTTTCGCTAAGGCCCCCCCCCCTGCATGTTTAACACTCAGCAGCGACCACTCGGGATCCCCTTTGTCATTAAAACTGCCATCAAGTCCCCTCAGTATGTTAGAAAAGACCATGTTAGTCCTTTTAAATCATCATTAAAATGTTAATAGTGGATACACACCCGATCGTGCGCTTTAATCGCCCTTTTGGCAGGTCCTTGAACGCACCAGCGCTCTGTGTATGGCTGCTGGTGATATGCTTTGAATGTGAGCAGTAAATATAACCTGAATTATGCAAAATGACAGGAAGGAGCACTTCTACAACAGGGA
This sequence comes from Pleuronectes platessa, assembly GCF_947347685.1. NCBI lineage: Eukaryota > Metazoa > Chordata > Actinopteri > Pleuronectiformes > Pleuronectidae > Pleuronectes > Pleuronectes platessa. The sequence goes on from NC_070645.1 coordinate 10,654,848, forward strand.
GGACAACGCTCAGATAAAAGCTCCTCAGTGTACTCCAGCTGTTTGCTCTGCACCGCAACTTCTGCAGCATCACGGTTCAATTCGTGTGCAGCAACAATAAATGAATCTGTCCAGCAGAAAACAGCAGAATAATTTAGAAAGTGAAATGTCCACTATGCAAACAAACAAAGAGCACCCCCCTCCCGCTGCAGCTGAGGGGCCCATTCACATGCAAATCATCATTGATTCCTATTCTGCACGTCAATCTGGGGGAACCCAAGTATGGATCGCAAGTAGAAAAGAAAAAAACCTATAGCGCACAATGATTTCTACCAGGAGATAGGCGGGTTGTTGTGTATCTGCGTGATCCAGCCTTACACCGTGTCCCCTGCGCGCAGATCAGCCCGAGCTGCAGCACATCGACCGGGTCCTGCTGAAGCAGAGCCACGCTGCAGCCGCCACCTTCATCCTGGAGGCGACCAAACACAACGCAGACAGGTCCACGATCAGGTAGGAGACGGTCCGACGTGCACGTTGCCTTATTATTAGTGGTAGTAGTAGGCCCAACCCCCCACCCCCCTCACATGCACAGGCTCATTAGTCATTAGTTGCCATGTAACGCGATGGCTGTGAAATCTGTGCTCACATCACGTGTATGTGACAGGAAATATGTTGCACTAAATCATGTTGTTTGCACGTGGCTGGTCCTATTACACGTATATTGCACTTTAATGTCATCTGCTAATTTCATCTCCCATGGGAGCGTGAACCCAGCTGAAGATGTCTGCAGGACATTGATGAAATGGATTAAAAGAAAATGCTGTGTTATTTTCTGCAAAATAACTAAATAAACTGGAGGTGAGATGAGTTCCATGCTGTGGTGCTATGTGGCATGTATTTTCCACATGGGATGTTCTGACAACAGCATTGTTCCCACAGAAAAGACAGTGGGTCTAATAGTCAGTTTTGGAGTATTGATATTATAAACTTTTAAAATGGCTCTGAGGCAATATTTTCTGAGTGATTGATGAAATTGCAATGTGTGCAAATCTCTTCAAAAAAGTTTGTAAAAATTTGCCCATTTCAGTTCAAATTTTGCTTTTTGTGTATAATGTATAAATAGAGAGGAGGATCATAAACTTTCTTTATCATAAACCATGTGACATTAATTAATACTGAAAAAAAGAAAGATAAATGATTTCTACTAGACATTAGATCATCAGTACTGATACACTTGCATCAGGTTATCATGGGTGTTGAGGATGAGGAGGATAAACCCTCGGATGCTGTTGGTGCATGTGTGTGATCACCAAACAAACAGGCATCCTAATTCAGCTGCAGAATTCCTGTTTCTGACTCTTCTTTTTTTTTTTTACTCCATTAAAACCCCCATGTACTTTTAGGTTGTTGTGAACGTCTTCATATATTTAACAACATTTGATGTGTGACTGCAAACAATGTAGACAACAGTTTCCCCACTACATAGGAGTAAAGCACTTTTTTTTGGATTAGGAAAAACACATGTTTTAAAGCCAACTATTTTTTTTAAGTGTATCATATATTGAGTTGTTTATTTGAATATAACATTTGCTAAATAAAATGTTTTCCTCTCACAGTTCCTGCCTTGAGGAACTCAACTTCAGTGCAGAGAGAATAGAAATCTTCTATAACACCTATCAGGTATATTTCAAACAATGTTGCACATGTTAAATCTTAATTTTTTCTATGTGGTCCTGTAGTTTTTCGCAGCCGGCACAAACCACTGATGCTTGTTTTGTTTTACAGACACATAAAAAAGAGCTGGCACGTCTATTAGCAAGGTAAGGCTGAAATGCTTGGAGCTTGGAGCTGTCAGTGGGAAAGAGATTAGTGGAGCTGATGTTGTTTTTAAGCTGAAAAGGTCTTTTTACTCACAATGATCATGTCCTCAGGATGACACTGGAGGACGAGAGATGTTTTAAAGCTAAAGTTCGTCATTGAAAAAAGTCCCAGCTGCAGGAGTTTTCGCCTTCATGCTTTGCTGGTGATTGTAAACTGGAGGTGGACTTTAATACACGTTGTATTGGGCTTTACGCATTAAGAACGCTAGGGTCAACATGCATAAATAACAGAAGTGGGTTTAATGGAGTCGGGGAGAGGGTGGAGCAGCAGGCGGCTGAGCAGTTGCTCCAGTCCCGTATTAGAAATAGAGACGGGGGGGGGGGGGGGGGGGGGGGGGGGGGGGGGCTCTCTGACTGTGCGTGTCAGGTCCAAGAGGGACAAGGAGTAGGATTTGATGCGGTGTAAACGCTGCGTTATGACTCGCCGTAAATAGACGCTCTTTGTCACAGAGCCACGGTGTCTCCAGACTGAGTCAAAAGCAGCTGCAGGAAAGTGATCGAATTATATCAAACAAAGAAAGCCTTTTGATCCCTCCGGGAAAAATGTAAACCATACAGAAAACATAGGAGCTTACCATAAATAGCGAGTTTTACAGTCCAATTCCTGCCTTTTCGTCATTCCTGTGGTCCAAAGTGCAGCATGACACCGATGCCAGTTAATGAAGGGATATGAATACATGCACTTTTCCTGAATCCATGCTCACCTTTCTGTATATTCTCATGATCTCTGTGTTGCAGCATAGGAAAGCGAGCACCTCACGTTAACGACGTCTCCTGGCGTTTGCAATACCACATAAAGGTACAGGACACATTCTGCCTTTTTTGGGGGGGTTCATAACATGTCCCAAGAACCTGAGATTAAAATGTTCGGTCTTTCCACAGAACGGACAGGTCGATAAGGTCAACGAGCCTTCTTACTTGATCTCGCTGAACACTGAGGTAACACTCCAAAAACTCCCAGAGCCTATACCTGCAGTTTAAATGTTCCTGAACGCCTCATATATGCTTCTGTGCGTAAAAACAATAACGATCATGTCTCTTCCTCCGGTAGAACGAAGGATCCTCTGAAGATGTAAACTTCACATGCACGATGGAGCAGCTACAGGTAGAAGAAGAAGATATAAGTGTGAAGGTTTTTTAACTTGCTTGTTGGCTCTTTTAACGAGTTGGATTTTCTGGCACAGACGCTCTGTCCTGCAGAAAGCAAACATAAATCAGGAAGGAGGCAAACTTAATCACCTGCTTGTGGTTTATTGTCACACGTCTTGGATTTTTATCATTGGGTCTGTGAGCTCAACATAATAGAATGTTCTGCCACATCACAACAGTGCTGTTTGGATTCGGTCAAGTTGCTGCAACAAGCTGTAATTTCCAGAAACTGACTATGATGCATTACGCGGATCCATTAGGTATTTTATTAAAATTCTGCCTTAATGAAAAGACATCGTTCACTTTATTAGACGGTCTTTATTTTCTGGTCCCACAGTGACGGTTGACCTGGATTTAAATAACGTGGACGGTGCATTCACGCTGTCTAGACTGAATCTATAATTATCTCACAACTATTTCTGTTAAAGTCTGATTCAAAGTGATTAAAGCACATTTGTTTTTATTTTACTTTACTTCAGATTATTTCCTCAGGGTTTTTTAACCCGTTGAATATATCGAGTGGTCACTTGTTTGCAGGATTTGGTGGGGAAGTTGAAAGACGCCGCTAAGAGTGTGGAGAAAGCCAGTCAGATGTGATGCCGGTGTCCGGTTTCCGTCGCCCTCTCTCCGCCACGGAGCGCAGGACTTCACCGGTCCTCACCGGTCTTCACCATGTCCCTCTCCCCTGCTTTACTTCTTTTTTCACCTGAGAATGACAATGACTTGACAGATATTTCACATTTGTGTTTCTATTAAAAACCTCGAGAAATAAAATCCACCTTGTGCCTTTACTTGTCTCTTTTTTTAAATATCCTTTTGGTGCCAAACAAATAAACACCACTCGATGTCACTTGTTTGTCAGGGAGACGTGAGACATTTTTGTTTGAACTTGGATCCATTAAAGTTGGCCGACATGTGTTTTGTCAGCACTTACCACCCTTGAAAAGGATTTTTGTCATAGTTGCGTGACAGCAGTGTATTTAGTTTCCTGCAGCATTTGTTGCAACAAGAGGCTCAAGCTTCTTTTTTTTTCGGACGACTCTCAGGCTGATGGGAGTTTAAACAGATCTGGGACTTCTGAGGATTCAGTTGCTTTATTAAAATATATAATCAGTAATTTTTTTTAGACTTTCTATCTTCCTGCGTCCACCTAAGCAGAAAGTTTGGAGGCTCCACGGCGGCTCACGCTCCACAAACATCCGAGATGCCTTCGTTTTCTGCGGCGCTGGCTCAAACATAAGGGCTCCGATTCATCAAGCGGGAGTGGTGTCGCATATTTCCCCCCTCCTTGTTCTTGCAGATGTCAGCACAGCCTGTGACAAAGGTCTGACTCCAGAGCTATTTGTCACATGGACGCATTTTAAACTAAGTGTGGGAATAAAACAAAACAAAACAAAAAACAAAGATCAGCAGATATTTGCTGAAGCAGCAAGTCCAGCCGAGTTCATGTTGGGACTCTTTTTACTTTTCACATCACAGAATCCAGGGACCACCATCCGTAGTTTAGTCCACTTTCCACTCGCCACTAATCACAGAGCTATATTTGGGCTAAAGAAGGAGGCGCATTAGTGCGCGGATTGTGGCTTTTCGTGATGAAAAGTCTAACAAAGTGCAGCAGCTTGTGGCTGATTTTAAATCATGCGTCATGCATTAAAGAAAAGACCAGAATACACTGAGTGTGGTCGAGAGAAATTCGGCGCACGGTGCCACAACAGCTCAAATTACACACAAACTGCTGTTGGGGATGAATGCCTAAAAACGCACCCGTGTGCACATGTTTGTGTTTTGTATGTTACTTCACATCATGCGTAGCAGATCAGGAGCCACACCGTACACCGACAGTAATTCCCAGGCACCCTTAAGCAAGGAGACCACGTGACCAAAGCGGGGCGGTCGAACTACAAGCCATTTTGGGGACGGTGTCAGTTTCCACTGCGCACACACACACACACACCGAGGAGCACACACACATATACACTACTGCATTTCGCTGGGGGTGAAGCGAATGTTTTGGAGGCAAAGTTGTCGGTGCAGAAGTGGGATTCACGCCGAGCCGGAGCCGGAGGAGCGGGCTCGTTGGACGCCGCGGAACGGACACGCTGACGGCGCCACAAGCAGCGACGAGACGGGGAGTTTTTATTCGCACATCTGAAATGCGCTCTGCTCCGCCGTGCGCTCTCCGCCACTGACAGCGTCTGCAGCCTGCTTCAAGATGGCGGCTCGGCTCCTATTCATTTGCTGCTGATCGCCTCCCCAACTTTCATTGTCTGCTCGCCCCGAGATCCGCCGATCCCCAGCCCAGCCTCCAGGTATGTCTCCCTCGATATCTCCTCTAACTAACGGCGGCACCAGGCGAGGTTCGCGGTCGGTGCTTTTGTTTTTTTTCAAGCCGCCGTTCCAGCGGTGGATGTGGAGCTTTCCGCGGTGGCCGCAGCGATCACCGACGTGGAGCTCAGTGTGTGTGTGTGTGTGTGTGTGTTTGCGCACCACTTTTTTTCCTCGTCTCTTTAGCAAAAGATGTTCCCTGCTCGGGCACAGACGCCGATAAAGACCCTCTCGCCCCCTCGGTAGCACCACCTAACCCCCGGTAATCCGTCTGTATTAGTTGGTAGCGGTGGGTTTTCGCCTTACGTCCTTTGGATTTAGGTAAAGACTGAGATCTCGGGCGAACCAGCCAGGGTTGGCTCATATGTGAACGGCATCAAGTGCTCCGAACGGTCCTCCTGCGCCCGGGTCTCCACACAGCGGCTCCATGTTATAGAGTTGGGATGTCTGGGCTGTTACGAACACGGTGGTGTGTTGGGTTTGGGCTCAAGCGGCCAAATATTGGATTTATTAACTTAACTTGGATGGCTCCCACCAACGTGCCGAGGAGGCGAGCCATGTCTGTTGTGCATAAATGTTTCATGGCTGCTTCTATAGGAAACACTGGATCGCTCTCACACCCTCACTGGGGATGTTTATGTCTTGGTGTAAGAGGAGGTGGATTGAGGTGGAACATTGGGTTTTTGATCAATTTAAAAAACACATGCAGCCCATCGAGGGCATGGACGAGTCGCCGGGTGATGGTTGTGTCTCACGAAGCAGCCAAAGCCTTGGTGACTTCACTTAAATCCACACTAGCTCTGTTCTTGTACAGACATTAAATCTAATTGTGGATTTCCATATTATCACCTTGCACGTTGTTGCATTGCGTGTTGATTTGGTGGCACACACGCACACCCACGAACAGGGCATGAACCATTGCTTTCCCCTCACAGTGGGTGAAACATATCCTTTAGCTGTGGTGGACCCTCGATGTTTTTAAAATAATGTTGTTCATACCCGTGTGTGTTTGCAGGTTGGTAGTCTCGCATGTCTTTGGATCGTGTGGCTCCAAACCCCCAGAGCAGGAGTTCATCCCTTTCTGTTTCCATATACACACAGGTCTCAGTCATGTGCTCGATCAGCTTATTTAATTCCTTAAATTCTCTGACAGCGGCTTGTTGCCTTTGGGGGTCTTTTTTTTTTTTTTGTTTTGTGGACCATGCATTGCAGCTTTTAATTGGGTCATTTCCAGCTGCTGTTGATTTAAGAGTAAGGGGAACCTTTACAAGAGGAACTGGTCTCAAATGAGGAGGGCAGGACTTTTGGGTCACTGCGAGAGCCGAGAGGAATCTCTCAATTTGCTGCTTTATGGGGAGAATTAAAGGCTCAGTAGCCTGGCTGCTCTCAATTAATAATAATCTCTATAATATAGCATATAATTCAACTTTATTTGTCCGTCTAAAATATATGTGTGATGTGCATGCGTGCATGCAAGCAACCTTTCTCTATTCAAAAGTGATTTCATACTGGACATCTGTATACTGTACTCTTTGTTGGCAGCATGAATGAACTTCTCTCCGTGTGGATTTATGGAGTTCCTGACGGGAAGTCTTAGAACGTGAGCGTGCGGCTCCCTCCGGACAGAAGGAGAGCAGTTGTCCAAACACCAGTCAATCGATTCATGGCGCAACAGGCTCCCCGTATACATGTAGACATGATCCATCATTATCCATGTGTGACGCGTCCTTTGAACGGAGTCCCTGTCCAAAAGAAACTGGTCCGGTAGCGACGGCGGCGGCCATGCGTGCAGAGGTCGGGCTAGAGCACTGAACCCGGCCGGGGCTCGGTGCACGGCTGCGGGCTCGGGCCAGCTCTCTTGCCTGGCTGTCATCCAAAGGCGGTTACATTCTCAAGACCTGTCCATGGGCAACACTTTTCATGGCGTCTGTTTTTTTGTTGTATTTCTTCCGTTGACACCAATGTGAGCAGCACAGCTTTTATTATTACGCACCGGATTATTGTTCTCCGACTTTCTGCGATAAATACGCGACATGGATCATAACAATTTAAGAGAGAGAAAAACGCTGGGGACTTTATTTTCACGGTTTGATCCATTGGAGCTCAGCGGCAGCAGGTTTATAGCGTCGAACTGTCCAATCGGCGTAAAGTCAACACGGTGCTGGTGTTGCGTGAAGAGCCTGTGCGGGACTTTAGTCGAGAAAGGGCGCAGATTAAATAAGTCCGCTGTGAGCCAGTGTGCGCTTCAAGTTCGGCGCAGTCTCGCTGCTGTCTGGCCATGTTGCTGCTGCTCGGCGCTGGTTAACGCGCACACGCCATGTAAAACCCGAGGATAAAGCCCAGATTCTCCTCCGGGGTCGGACCTTCACAGATCCAGGAAGCTCAAACCCAACGGTATATTCCGGCTCTATTTGCCGACCCCCTCTCTATCGAAGGAAACCCCGCAGCCCGTTGAACCGATTCACGGGCTTATGTTTTTCCTCCACAAAATGGCAGCCGTGCTGTCGGCAGCCCCGGCAGTCCAGCGGCTGTCTGTGCAGTGCGCGGAGGGACGGTCGGGGGGAACCTCCGCTCCCTCTCCGGCTCCCTCTCGGTCCCAGCTCGCCGTGTTTTTTTGGGGGGGGTTTGATATCCTGCACGGTTCTGGTCACTGGCCACCAGCCATGTGGGCTAGAAAGCAAAAGGAGTTGCCATAGAAACGCTCAGGTTCCCCCCCCACCACATAGTGGCACACCTGACGCGGGGAACTGGTGTCTCCACATCACCCCCACTCAGCCCTGTGCGCATATTGTCCCTAAAAAATGTAAATGTCGGCAAAACGATTGATTATAAAATCTATAGAGTTGGATCAGAGTGATATTGGATGCAGATGTCTCGATGTTTTGATGCTGGAGTTTTGTTTCCTTTGGTTTCTGTCTCCGCTTTCTGATTTAAAACTGAAGCTTGACGCACAGGATGATTTAAACGCCATGTTACGCATTGAACACCAAACTAAATCCAACCCCACAGCCCGGGCGCAATGAAATCCTTTCTTTCCGTCGCTCCTCATCCTGGAAGCCCTTTGGATCCACGTCCGTTTCAGGCACATTGTTAGACTGCTCCACGATGCCGGTTGGAAATGCAGCTCCACGGAGAGGAGCGCGTGGCTCCATCGATCTCTGCAGCCGATTGATTTATGATTATTCCCTGCGCCTCGGTCAGGTGACTGCGGCGCCGCTGCCTATCAATCTGCCAGCGAGCACCTTCCCCTTTGCTTATGATCGGATTAGCATAAAAGATGATGTTGTTTTAACACAGTCAAACAAACAGCGGCTCCCTCTCTCTCTCTCTTTCTCCTCCAAATGGCAACAGAAACCCGCAGCACTTTGATGCCTCCTCCTGTCACGGGCGCATTGTTTTGACTTTTTTTGTGTTTGTGTGTGTGTTTCCATGCAGGATTGTCGCTCCTTTCTCTCAACATGCATCGAACGACCAGGATAAAGATCACCGAGCTCAACCCTCACCTCATGTGCGTCCTGTGTGGAGGATATTTCATAGACGCAACCACCATCATCGAATGTCTTCACTCATGTAAGAAACCCCGTTTCCCATTTGAAAACCATGTCTCCTCTGAATTTCATGGCACACAGACTGAGCTGCAGAAAGTTGTTAAAGGAATGTTTCTGTGCACAACTTTTTCTCCCCTCCCCTCTTAAACCATATTTACCAGTACCCAGGATGTCCAAAATATATTCTGACACCGACATTTTTTGCTCCTTCTATCATTTTTGCAGTTTGCAAGATGTGCATCGTGCGCTACCTGGAAACCAGCAAATACTGTCCCATCTGTGATGTACAAGTGCATAAAACCAAGCCTCTGCTACACATCAGGTGAGAACCACGCTTATTGAATTTTCTGCTATTCTCATTTCCTCCCTTTTTTTTTTTTACTCTATCTATTTTGTAGGCGAAGGAGCCTAGTGTACAAAGTTTTTTTTCTTTGTCTTTTTTGATTCACCATGGGTTGACTTGATACATCATAAATGTTTTTTAATTCCTCTCATTTATATATATATAAAGTATTTATTCTTTTCTGCTTTTGTAAAATTAAGCAGCAGTGACGCTTCTTTGAAAGCTCTTTGTTTCCGGTTTCTTGCCCTTTGTGTCTTTCCCCTTTTATTTTCTCGTTGGACAGCTGGAGCAGCCAGTAATTGGTTTAAGAATATAAAGACATAAGGAAGACTTATATTATATGTGAGCAATCTATTGAATGTCAGTGTGCTGTAATGAAATTGATTCAAATGTATTGGTCTTCTTAAACATCCCAAACTTAATTTGAATAGGAAAAATCCATGTGTGCCAGTTCCTTATTTTCTCTTTTAGTTTTAACTGTAACTGCTGATGTGTTCAGTGTGTCAGCGACTTGACTAAAGTGTCTCTTCCTCTCTAGGTCTGATAAAACTCTGCAGGACATTGTGTACAAGCTGGTCCCCGGCCTCTTCAAAAGTAAGAGAGTGATTCTGAAACCTTCTCTGAGTCTCACATGTTGTGTTGACTTTCATTCTGACTCCGTGCTTGAATATATGCTCTAGGTTTAAAATCATTTGGGGGGATTAGTCACCTTAACCACAAGGTTGCAAGGCAATGACGGCAACTGCATTATCAAAGTAAAGACATATAAATATCTATAATCCCAATCAATGTACACGTCATAATACTAAAATATGTTTGGATACGCTGTGTTATTTTAAGGCTTTGGATGATTTCATGTTTTTTCAGTTTGGTTTTCTTCTATTTTGCTCTTTAAGTTACTTTAAAGACAGCTTCGAAATTTTGTGTTACAGTCTACATGGTTACGATAAAACCTGTTAAAGTAGGTCAGGCAAAACTACCATGGTTTTATTGCTGACTGTCACATTCATAAAACACTATAAAGTAATTATAATTATATAACCTTTATAACACAGCGAAAGTCGGAATTACGGCAAATTTAGTCAGTTATTACTGTTGTGTTTCTGATTTGTTGATCAGATTAATGCGGCAAATCACACGGACGGAACAGAGCAAGTTCTGGTTTTCAGCCTCAAAATTAATTTCATGTGTAAACTGAAGGTGGACAGACTTGTAACGCCTCTGCTTTCTGAACGTCCTCAGGTGAAATGAAGAGGAGGAGAGACTTTTATGCCGAACACCCTGTAGACGGTGAGCATGACTTCCATTTGGTCACCACAGTGGGGAAGAGACATTTTGGGACGTAAGGGTGGTGTAAATTTAGTTGCTAAAAAAATGCATTCATTCACTTATTTGTGTTTCTGCAGCTTCTAACGGGTCAAACGAGGACCGTGGAGAGGTGGCAGACGAGGACAAGAGAATCATTACAGATGATGAGATCATCAGCCTCTCTATTGAGTTCTTTGACCAGAGCAGGTAGGCTTCATTTCTCATTTGCATGTGTGTTTAACCAAGCGATTATTAGTTCCTGTAACGTTGTTGCTTTGCCTTTATGTAGAAATGTTTTTTTTTGCTTAACAGGCTAGAAACATTTGATTTAATCACAGAGCTTCTTTCTAAGGAATGTTCTCCCTAAAATAGATTGTGTGGTTAGTGAGTAAGGTCATGTGATCCAACAAGATGTTAGACTGTTTTACACAAAAAAAGGTTATAGACTGTTAATTGACCCATTTCTTATTCTGGATCAAAACACAGCCGATCCTGTCAAAGTCAAACTGTCCACAATGTATTATGACAAATATTTTTCAATGAGAAAAAAATGGGCTTTGTGTGTTTGTGTTGATATTTTCCCTATATAATCAACCTTTATGTATACTCAGATATTGTGTATAATAATATACACAATCTGCTTAATTAATTATTTTACTCTATGTTTTATAATTGAATGATTTTGCTCAGATAGTGACGGTGGTGTCAAGTGTAGTATATTTATATATTCAATCGTAGGTGACATGAGGAGTAAGCTATAGAATGTGTGAAATTTAATTTCAAGGAGGAAAGAAGCGTAAATAAATCTATGTATTTTTCATTTAATGAAATGCCCAGTAAATCAGATTTTTGTTACATACATGATTGTTATCAAAATTGAAGTATTGCATTTAAAGTTTGACATGGGCATATGAAAAACATTAACAATAGAGATCTGACAAACAAACCTTTGTCCCTTTTAATTCTGTGCAGACTGGGAGTTGGCGTGGAGGACAAACAGCCTAAAGATCAGGTATTGCAATGTGATTTTTGTCCACATTCTCTTCCAACATTATTTTTCTCGTTTCACATCCTTTAAAAAAAATGAAATACCCTGTGAGCTCCTTATCATTCAGCAACTAATGTGTATTTAGAAGACAGAGTTTAAATCAAGCTATATGCTGTTCTTGTACAGCAAATAATTTCCCTGATATTTTTTAAGGTGGACCAGCCTGTGTCCTCTGTGTCAATTCACTCACTTCATATACTTTGACACCAATGAGCAGTAATATGTCTAATTTGTGTAAATGTGTAGGTGGCTAACATAAGGTACCTGCAGTGTCCAGCAGCCATGACGGTCATGCACCTGAGGAAGTTTCTGCGCAGTAAAATGGACATCCCCAACACCTACCAGGTCTGTTCTCAGCTGAACTTATTTACTGACATTATAAACTGTGCATTCAAACTATTTTAAGTGTAAATATTGATGATATCAATATTGTTTTTTTCTTATCTCGCTTTGATGCATATTTATTAGCTCTTTTGCTCTGTTAATGGATTTTTCTCTCTCTCCCACTCTCTCCAGGTTGAAGTCATGTATGAAGATGAACCTCTGAAAGATTACTACACGTTAATGGATATAGCATATATCTATACTTGGAGAAGGGTGTGGCATATTTTTCCGACTTGATTTTAAATCCTTTTATCCAAACTGCTGCTGAGCCAATCCATTCCTTTCATTTAAATGTATTCACGAATTAAGTCATTTGTTTGTTGTCGGATCAGTTTTATATCTGTCCTCATCATATAGATATAGATACGCTGAAGTGTCCAATTTTATTATTCAAAATACAAGTGTTTAAATGTATTATATTTTTACTTCAAATCGGTAAACATTTATAACTAATACAGAAAGTAAAACATTCCAAGACTCCAAGAAAACAAAAAATTCACAGTAAAATTTGGCAAATGGCAAAATCATGAGCAAAAGTTGAAACCTAAGGAAATGAATACAGTTAAAAACTTGTATTGCCCTAAGGATAAAAATGAGTTGAGCCTTGTTCTGGATGTTGCTCCATGTCTGCACACTCAACATGCATTCAACATGCATCCAACATGCATAATGAGAAACTGGATTTATATTGTTTTTAGATTGAAACTCATACATTTAATTTTATTGGCAGCAGTTTGGATACAGTGTATTTTTGTTAATTATGAGTTTCCACCTCATGTAATACTAAGGCAAATTGTTTTTCATGGTGTCATTTCACGTTTTGTATTATTACTTCCACAGAATGGCCCGTTGCCTCTGAAGTACCGAGTCCGACCCAACTGTAAGAAGATGAAGGTGAGCCACGTGCAGCAGGAAGGCCAGAACAGCGCGAGCAGATCCGGTCCAGAGAGCGACTCCGCCAGCGACAAAGCCGGAAGTCCCGCCGGGGCTCCGTCCACGTCTTCCTCGCTGCCGAGCCCCGGTACACCCGCCCAGTCCCCGCACCCGCAGCTCCCGCACGGCGCCAACAACGTCAACGGGACCCCTGGCGCTGCCGCCGCCACCACCACCACTGCCGCAGCAGCCCCCCCGACCCCCAGCCGCTCCTTCACCCAGTTCGGTAGCGGCGTCGCCACCACCAAACCCCGGAAGGTTTCCCTGAACGGCTCGTCGACCTCCTCCGGATGACGCGGGGCTCCGGAACGGACCGGACCGGACCCGCCGACGTCAGACACCCGCTCAGCTGATACTGTTTCCATGCAAACGTAGTTCCATCATGTATCTCTCTCTCTCCATTGGTTGTTCGGAATATGACCGCATCCTTTTAGTGGAATCAAAGACATTTCAAAATAAAAGCAACGCGGAAGTTGGGTGTCGTGGGGAATTTTGATATGAAAGGAAATGATTGCTGTTGAGGATTTGAAAAAAAAAGAAAGTTGGAACCGAGAAGACTACCCCAAACTTTTTTTTTTTAAAGCTACATCTTTATTTTACAGAAGCTACTGAAGATAGACTTTTATATTTCCTTTTATGTCTTTTTTCAAATTCAACGTGTTTATCATGAATATTTCATGTGTGTTGGGATGTTGTTTTTTGAAGCCGTCTGTTTGAACATGCATGCTCATGAGAACACTTATTTTCCAGAGAGAGAATTCCACGTGCTTACCCCACAAGTCTCATTTGGATGTTCTGTTTGTTTTTTCGAAGTATTTCCGGCATTGAACTAGTTCTAAATAAAAGGAAACGAACAGCGCTGTTGGCTTGACGGAAAAATAGCATATGGAGGAAAAGTGAAAAAAAATCTTAACTTTGCCTTTTACTGGAAGAAAAATAAACTTCCTCCTAGCCGCAGTGGAGTCAGATTGCTTATTTATCGTTCACGTCATAAGCACGTTATAAGCAGTTTTAGATGGATCCACGTGTAAATAGAAACTAAATGCATATTTAATCAGCGATGTTATTCTCTTATCCCCCCTCTTTTATTCTGAAGGAATGACTTGGGCTCCATCTCATGCTCAGTTGACGGATGTTTTGATGTCTCCCGTGTTTTCCCGTATTTGTATCGCTCGATTGTATGGACAACTTATTGTATTGTTACTGTTGCACAGTATAAAACATCTAAATAAAAAAAACATTTTACACTTACGGAAGAATATCCGCTCGGTGTGATCTCTGTGTGAATGAGTAGAATGAATGAAGGAATGATGAAGAGGAGCAGAGTGGCGAAGCGCCAGATGTCTGTGTGTGTCAGCAGTGATGATGAAGATCAAGATAAGTGAGTAAAAGAGAAGGGGTACTGCCCGGGATCAAATTATCTTCACATTCAATTTAAAGAAGACTTCAGCTGAAAGTCTTCTTTAAGATAATTAAAAAATAATTCAAAATCTCTCAATATTCTGTAAACATTTGCTAATTGTGAAAAATTTGATTCAACGTAACGTTTATGATTTGTTGGGATGCTTGAAGTAAACCACAACACCACGTGGTTTTATTTAACGAATTAATTACTTTTTTATGTTTAATCAAATTTTGTTTATTTTTTCTCTCAGTATTCTTTATTAAATGTTTAATTATTTTTAAATTGCAAAAACACACACGCATTATATTTAGGACGCACAAGTATTTTTTTTAAACTAAGTCTATCTCTTCACTAAACCCTGGTTTGACCTGGAACAGTAAATCAGGATTAGGCAGCAGAATTTATAAACGTGAAAAAGAAAGCTAACTACGGTGTTGCATACATTTCATCATCGCTCCCTTTAAACATGGTTTCACAGAACAGCTTCATGATTTCATAAGAATCAGAAAGGAAACGAAAAGATTCCTTATTTAGATGAAATATACAGGCGTAAATGTGTGATTATTGGGCTCATTTCATTTAATGCATTAACCTCTGTTGAATTGACAAAACCCTGAATTAGGTTTAGTGTGAGAATGAATAAAGTAAGGAAAAAACCGAACAAACAGAACCCCTGCACATGATCCTATTTCACAAAAAAATCCAAGACGTTGATGTTTCTGTATAAAATCTATTTTCCATGACATCATTTGTACAAAAATACCTTCAAATGTAGAATCACTCAGGATCATGGCATAAACTTGTGTTATGCTTTACTGCATATGCTTGTATTTCAAGCATATTTATAAAACCCAAAGTGCTGAATATACTTGCCTTTATATTAACTATATCTTTATTTGCTGTGGCAGCACAGAAGAGGGAACCATTTTTGGATTGATCCCTATTTCAGTGGCATTTTATAAAATGTTTTAAAATGATTTATTACATGTATTGTAAAGTTGGTTCATAAAAAATGCTTTAAAAACGCCTACAAAATAAATAATAAGAAGTGATCCAGAGAGGTCAAGTCCTGAATCAAGCAGAAGACAAATAAGATGTACTTTATGATACGAGATTCATACGTCATCACTTCTTCTGCTGTTCGTGTTGAATGTGAACATGTGACACATCACTAATGATAATCTGGCGCTCTTCTTTTTGCGGGAACAAAGGAGCGGGAGCAGCGTGAGGACACATTTCGACACGCACCCGAGCCGATCACGAACAGTGAGAGGAGTGACACATCTTCACCAGAGACGATCTTTGTCAGGAGCTCCAGAACATCCTGCTTCCTGTCGGCTGCCACGGCAACATTTGACAACAAAGAGAGACGGCCGCAGAGAAAAACGGTTCAGAAAAAAAAAACTGAACTCCCGAGATAAAACAAACAGCGTTTTCTATTTTGTTTAATTTGATAAAAACTAATTTTTCTTTCATCTGACAAAGATGACTCAGCGACAGATCATTCAAGGTGAGTGTCAGGAGCTGTTTTCAGTCATAGAAGGAGACATGCAGCAGGTCACTGTCATGTTTGTGCTTTGCAGTTTTCGAGCAGTATCAGAAGTCGAGGATGCAGTTTGTGCAGACGGTTGCAGATATGGCGGCGAGACCCCAAAACATAGAAACCCTGCAGAGTGCTGGTAAGAAACAAAGATAATGTGGTGCTTGTGAGATGAGGCACACTTCTACTGGTTGTAATCGGATTCCAGATGTGGATGAAGGTAAATCTGCTTTATTAGGGGAACCGGCTCAGATCTAGAAGTGGGCAATGCCCACCCCAATGGTCAATGCTATTCTGTGCCATTTTGATCTGCAAGTCAAGTTTATTCCATTCGCCTGTCGGTCAAAAACATTTTTGTTAATTTAACTTTACAGAACCAAAGAGAATATCGAGTCCATGAAAACCCAGTCAAAAATCGTAAGCCTAGCCAAGCCAAGCCTTGCACTAATCAAAAACAAAACTGAGCAGTGTTTTCCCATCAGTCTCTTCTCACTGGTGCAGCTGGTTTGGTTTTGCCCTATTCTGAATAACCTTTGGACATTCAGCCAAACCACCACCTGGCCATTCTTAAGCTTACTTATGATACACAACTTGCCTAGTGCAATGTTGCTAAGAAACTTATTCTTCTGCCTTGGAAGTCTCCTTCTCCACGCTGCTTTCCACACTGGCTCAAGGAGATGAGGTCTGTTACACAAATGGCAAATCTGTGTCTCCACAAAGGCAACACACAGAAAAGAGTGACCCTTAGGAGCCTGCTTTGGCACAGTGCAATATCGCTTTACTTCCACAGGGACGGTGACCTACCTGGCTTCACCACTGGGTTCAGTATGTTACTCTGTTAACTTGGGCTTATCTCCGAGATAACTCTATTGCGAGAACATTTCTGAAAGACCATATATGTCATCTATTAAATAGTCTGGCAGCATTTGTGTTTTGTTTATTGTATTGTTTTGTCCAAGATAACATTTCTTTCTATCGTATGTCAAAACTTGAAACTGAAAATTGCAAAAAGAAACACAGATAATCAAGGTAAGAAAAAATAGTTTGCTTCAACTGCCAACTCCAGTGTTTCCCCTCCTGCAGGAGTGATGTCCTTGCTGCGTCCCCTGATACTGGACGTGGTCCCCAGCATCCAGCAGACTGCAGCCTTGGCTCTGGGCCGCCTGGCCGACCACAGCGATGACCTGGCGGAGGCCGTAGTGAGGGAAGACATCCTGCCCCAGCTGGTTCACTCTCTGGTCTCTCAGAACGTCAGTATTTCCAATCACCCTTCCACACTACACTGCTTTATTTGTTGCTCCTGGAGCATAGAGGCAGGTTGTCTCCACCCCGGAGAGGCTGCTGTTAGAGAGGGAGGAGAGACAGAGGAGGTCAGCCCCTGTGGGAACTGCAGGGTCGGCCTGCTGAGTGTGAGTGTAATTTTTGTGGGTTCACTTGGCAGAAAGCTTGGGGGCTCCTTCAAAACCCAAGAGCCCCCTTTTAGCATGAGAGCAACCATGCAGGCCTTTGTTTCCTCTCTGTCTCGCTCTCAGTCCACTCAGAGGCTCAGGGTAGAGGGACACATGGTTTCAGTCTTTGCAGTGTCACATAAAAATGTAAGAATCTGACAAGGAGTCATTGTTTGCTGCAGATAAAATTTTACTCCATTGCAACTGATATGAAAATATGAAGAAAGTTTGACTTCAATGTTCCGCGGGACACTTTAGAGGATACATCAAAACTTTGGTTTATAAGAATGTAAACAGCTTTCCAATTTGGTGAATTAACAAAAGTTAAAGTTAAAAAAAAGTTATATTTAACTGCAATGACCCTGAACAATAAGAGATACATTTAAGAAAATAACAGTGTCCAAAAGTCTAAAATGACAAGTTATTAGCGAGTGAATAAATAATTGAATAATTTAAGGAATATAAATAAAAGGAAATTAATTTTATTGCAGGTTTTTACGAAAGAGGGATTTGACTTAGTAGAGTATATCTGTCCTGTATTTTAAAATCAAAGTCTAAAATCCTCTGTTTTACATCAAGCCAGTGTGTGTGTGTGTGTGTGTGTGTGTGCAGGGGTCAACAGGTGTTGTGTGTATCTGTGTGTTTGTTCCAGATATGACTCAGGTTGTGGGGAGCTCAAGCTTGTAACACAGTCACATGTGTTATGGTTAGGTTTAAATAAAGCTTCCCCATACATTAGGGTTATGACTGTGAGGTTATAGGAAGTCTGCAGGAAATCAGTGTAAAGTCATGGAGGCACAACTGTGTGTTTTCGTGTGCAGAGGTTCTACAAGAAAGCAGCATCGTTTGTCCTTCGGGCTGTGGCCAAACACTCCCCCGACCTGGCCCAGGCTGTGGTGGCCTGTGGGGGTGTGGACGCTCTGGTCCTCTGCCTGGAGGATTTTGACCCCGGGGTGAAGGAGGCCGCAGCCTGGGCTCTGGGCAACGTCGCCCGACACAATGAGCGTAAGAAGAACTTGTTTCCATTCCCTCTCCATCTCTCTCTCTCTCCATCCCGTGTCTGGTGATTTCACGTACCCTTCCTCTCTCCGGCAGTGTTGGCTCAGTCCGTGTTGGAAGCGGGGGCCGTCCCTCTGCTGATGCTCTGTCTCCGGGAACCAGAGATGGCTCTGAAACGCATCGCGGCCTCCACCCTCAGCGACATCTGCAAACACACGCCGGAGCTGGCGCAGGCTGTGGTGGACACCGGTGCCGTGGCGCACCTGGCGCAGATGATCCTCAACCCGGACGCAAAACTCAAGGTACAGAACAGTTTGGATTAATTTAAGCTCTTGTTCATTAACAAAAGTTTTATATAGATTAAACATCATCAGCCTTTTTTCTTTGATTTTCAGGTTCACATCCTTAAAAACGCCTTATTGTAAGGGCAGTGGTAACCTAATTAATGACAAAGGCATATATTCTCAGTGCCTTCTGTTATTTTGGTTGTAGAAGTTTCAGGTTTTTTTCTTAAAATGAAAAGTCTTTAATGTATTTAATGACATTTCAGTAGACAATTGTTTATTTGCCTTTATGATTTGTTTTGGGCTCCATCAAAGTGGTTTGGAATTTTTTTTGTCCAGCATAATTTAATTAATAAATACAGAGGTGACCATTCATTATCTGACCAGGAAATAATCTCTTAAAATGTTCCTAAAAATATGGACCAGAGTACCAAGCTATACATTCATAAACATGTTGTGTTTCCATCAGACGGGCAAAATTATAAAATGTGTTGAAATATGAGCGTAAAAGTTAGAACTATTCCAAAAATTATGTGAATGAACTATAGGAATAACCAGATGTGGCGTGTGTGTGTCCATGCAGAGGCAGGTGTTCTCAGCCCTCAGTCAGATCAGCAAGCACTCAGTCGGCCTGGCAGAGATGGTGATCGAGGCCGAGATCTTCCCTGCAGCCCTGATCTGCCTCCGAGATCCAGACGATTATGTGAGGAAGAATGTCACCACTCTGATGAGGGAGGTGGTGAAGCACTCACCAGAGGTACAGCACACACACGCACACACACACACACAACCACACAATTGTAAGGACAACCATCAGTGGCAGGAAACAAAGTAACATGCATGTGGTTATTTGTTTCCAGCTGTCCCAGGTGATTGTGAACTGTGGTGGCATGTCAGCAGTCATCGATTCTCTGGGTGACTGCCAAGGAAGCCTGCGGCTGCCGGGGATCATGATGCTGGGATACGTGGCCACTCACAGTGAGAACCTCGCCATGGCCGTCATTCTCTCCAAGGTGTGTGCACGTTCGCCTATCTCTCTCCATGTGACAGCTAAAGCCATCACTAAATCCAGGGGCATTCTCTCAGGTCCTGTAGGTTATATATAAAATGAAGTAGTCCTCCCGTCCTGTAGGGGGTGCACCAGCTGGCCCTGTGTCTGTCTGAGGAGCCTGAGCATCACATCAAGGCGGCCACGGCCTGGTCCATCGGCCAGATTGGGTACCACACGCCCGAGCATGCGAAGGCCGTGGCCATGGTGAACCTGCTACCCAGTCTGCTGCGGCTCTACATGGAGGCCAGCAGCTCAGAGGACCTACAGGTCAAAGTAAGAACTGCAGTTTTCTAGTTTTTATTTTCGATTAATCATAAAGTTTAATCAGCACAAATAATTGGTATCAGCCATCGACCGTGTACAGACATGACAGCTCCCTAAAAGTGAAGCCAAAGAGTCTTGATCGCCACCTGGTGGCTGGTTGCAGTATAAGTCATAAACCCTAGTGGATGGGATATGGATCAAATCATACACGTCAAAGTAATTAAAATGTCATTTCAGATAGTTCTTACCACACGGATGTCAATGGCAGCATTAGGCTGAAGCCTGGGTAGTTGGAGCATGTGGAGCCGTGTTGTCCATCTTTAATTCAGTCTATGGAGAAGATGAGTCCCACTCCAATTTTAAAGTCTCCTGGTAAAGAGGCGATTTCTTATTTTTTCTGTTGTTTCATATTTTTCTCCCGTGTCCTCGTCTTCACAGAGTAAGAAGGCTCTGAAGAGCATCCTGCAGAAGTGCACCTACCTGCCAGCTCTGGAGCCCCTCCTCTACGATGCCCCTAGCAACATCCTCAAACATGTTGTGTGCCAGTTCAGCAAGGTATCACAACCAGCATCTAAAGAGAAATGTCCAAATATGTGGTAATTGAGATCATGAAGCCTTGTTCATCCACCCTGACCTCCCTCTTATCCAAGGTGCTGCCTCATGACAGTAAGGCCCGACGTTTGTTTGTGACCAGCGGAGGTCTGAAGAAGGTGCAGGAGATCGATGCTGAGCAGGGCTCTCCTCTGCAGGAGTACATCAACACCATCAACAGCTGTTTCCCTGAGGAGATAGTCAGGTACGCACTTCATCAACATCTAGGCTCTGTGAGTCTGTGTGTGGAACAGGGACAGAAGTAAACAGTCATCTAGGACTGACTCATCAGATCACATGCAGTCTTTTCAGAGCTGTGGTCTGACTCTGCTGTGTCGACATGATCTTATCTTCCACTATCTGCTACAGCTCATCCTTTACCTCACCCTAACCCTAACCCTAACCCTCATTTGTAAAAATGCTCAAAGTAAACAAAAGTGCTACAGTAATTTAATGGATCTGCATCAAAATTGAATGGAATTCAGCTCAGTATTTTATTTGCAACATCATATCCTCAATGAAGACAATGACAAGAACTAATTCAAATAATAGTTGAAATGATAGATTAAAATGTGTATGTGTTTCATTTCAGGTACTACTCCCCTGGCTACTCAGAGGTCTTGCTGGAGAGGTTAGAGAACTACCAGCCGGCCTTGTGATCCCAACACACATCTTGTTATCTAAAGATGTAGCCTTCACATACTTAAAAAGAGTAGTTCACTCAAAATGAAAATTCATTCATCATCTACTCAACACTATGCCGATGGAGGGGGGGTGAAATGTTATAGGTTACCTTATATACTGGAATAATATAAGGATGTGCACAGGATGTGCGGATGGGGAGTTTCTATGTCTTTTTTTTTTCTATGTCTTTTACTGTGGAAATATGAATTGAAATAAA
Organism: Pleuronectes platessa; assembly: GCF_947347685.1. Classification (NCBI taxonomy): domain Eukaryota; kingdom Metazoa; phylum Chordata; class Actinopteri; order Pleuronectiformes; family Pleuronectidae; genus Pleuronectes; species Pleuronectes platessa. The sequence goes on from NC_070645.1 coordinate 10,676,228, forward strand.
GCGCAGCAGCATCCTGATTAAATGTCTCTTTTCACAACGCTCTTACAACCAATGTGACATTTCAAGAGAGTCTGTCCGGAACTAAGCTCTACAGAGGTCAAAGGTCATATTCAGTGACAGAGCTGCAGCCCTGGAGGTGATAGGAAATTAGTGGGTTGCTTAAAGACACTTCAACAGGCTGGATGCCTAATGACAATGGATTTGAACCTGCGGCTCTTTTGCCTCAAGCTTTGCCCTTATAGTGCATATACAGCTAATACATCATATCTTCATCACAGGCTCACAGATGTTTTCCAGCCATATAAAACATATAAATATATTTATATATATATATATATAAGTATAAAAATACATATAAATAATTCAGAGAAGAAGAATAAACGTATCTCCCCTGTTAAGTGAAGGTCTCTGCTGCTCTTTGCATGGTTCACACTGTCCCCTGGCGGCTGTGGTCTATCACTGCAGTTCAGCTATGCATATGTATGTATATTTATGTGTGCGCGCAGCAGCTGCAGCGCACGGCTCGATCCGCTCTTTGTTTGTTTTCTCTGCTGCTCGTGCACATTGGCCCGTCGCCCCTCACCCTGCTCTCACGGCAGCAGAGACGTGAGCGCGCAGCTGTTGGCAAATAACGCCCCAAAAACTGCGTGCGCGCGTGCGTTATCGTGTTTCCGCCAATTTGACAAATTTCCAGAGAAGTGAGGTACTTTTCCCTCCTGTTCTACATATGAACCACAGATCTCTATAGGTCCGGACAATATGAACGCACATATATAGCTATATATATTTCATCTTTTATTGTATCATACAACCAAAATGTAGAGGCCACATTTAAAATTTAAAATGTAAACAAAGCAACAGGATATATGAACTACATATATCTTCTGTATAACCTAATGCAGCCACGAGATTCTTCTGTCCGATTTAATATTTGTATTCTCATTTGTTGATGCTGCCTCGAGGTGTAAACGTTCCATTAAAATCGAAATATTCAAAACAGCTAACATTCTTTAAATAAGACATTTAACTTGATAAATATATTTATAAATAATAACAATGACTCCAATGAATCCAAACACATTGAATGTGCGTAATTTAAGGCAGGTTTATCGAAGGCTCGTTTATCCCTCCAAAAAATGTACTTATCTATAATCGATAAATCTATTCGTCTAATCACAAAAAATAAAATAAAAAAAACATCACCTCGTATTTAATTATAATTACTTGTAATAAATGAACACCATGGCCTGCAGGGTGCTATATACTCTCATATTTCCGCAACAGATGAATTACAAGAGATTATATGGGAATACACGTGGAGGTATTTTTCTTTTCCCTCTGTCTTAGCAAGTACTTTGTGTCAAAAATATAAATCACAAAAAAAAAACACAAGGAATAAATATGAGTCTGCATAGTGTAAAGTGTAAAAAGGCAGTACACGTGAGAGGTAGATTTTGAGTTATGCAGAAAAAGTGCCGTAATGGTTTGAGCGAAGGCTTATGGAAGTGTTTTATTATCTTTTTATTAACAATAAAACAAATTGTTTCCCCCAGAAAGCAATATACACGCACACATTAATGTCTTTTACATGTAAAGGTCTCAGGGCTGTTGTGAGGTCAAATAACTTTCTGCAGGAGGAGACTTTCCTAATCTCTTGCGTTTTGACTTCATGAAAATTCAACCATTTCTGTGCACTCGGGATGAGATATCAGCTGATTATCTCCAGTAACAACAAAGCAGGGATCCGGGTTGCGCACAGAGACGCAGGTAAAATGAAATGCAGAAATAAACAAATGAGAATAAAGAATCCAATCTGATTGGTCGTCACCTTCACAACAATCTGTAGATGCTTCAGTGCACAACACGTGTGTGTGTCCAAGGTTAAATGAATGATCAAATACATTTGTATGTTAAATATGATCACCTTTGTAGTTGTATGAAGTTGTATGACACAATAAAAGATCAAATAAAACATATTCCTTAGTTATGTTTTTAACACTTTTCTGAAAAATGATCAAAAAGGCCTTTACAATGATAACATAAGATGTCACTCAAACACACACACACACACACACACACACACACGGCTGACGAGCGACAACTTGAGGCCACAATCACAGTTGAGATTTTTTTTTCTTCATTGAATTAAATATCTCTCTCTCTCTATATATAGATATATCTATATGGACGTTTTATGTGATTGCTGGAGCACACAGCTGTGGACCTGTCATTAAATTGGCGTATGAACTTCACTGCACTTAAATCTGACATCGGATCTAGATGAACCAATTATTCAGTCTTGTTTCTGACAGTTTGGTAAGAACATGCACATCAGCCGACTAAGAAATTCGACTGCACTCATATACTGACACTTATGGTAAACGCATCCAAACCGCCCAGAAAGGGGACGGCAACGGAGTACTCGAAGTTAGAGGAAGAAGAGGTTAGAGGTTTTCAAAATAAAGTGTTGACGTGGAGCCTATACAAAATGCATAATTGAAAAATAATTTCTTGGATTAAATTCACAAGAAGTATATATTGTCTTACCTGTGTCATTTTTATGAATAGAATTTTGACGATATCAATTATGAGATTTTACAAAATAAAAATCACACATTTTTAGCTTCAAGTAGGTAATTTCTCGATACTTCAAAGTACTGTAAAAACACTTTGCTCAATAAGTTCAGAGAGAGACTGATATGTCTGTGTTCAGGACCTCTCTGACTACCTACATATTGAATATCTAACATATTTAATGTATAGATTTGGAGATTTTTCAAAGTAAAGTCCAACATGTGTACAATCAAATCAGTTTATTTCTGGATATTTCAAAGTTCTATAAAAAAACTTTGCTCAATAAGTTCAGGGTGAGACTGATATTACTGTGTTCAAGACCTCTCTGACTACCTACATACTGAATATTAAACATTTTTACTGTATAGATTAAGAGATTTTTCAAAGTAATGTCCAACATGTTTAATAATCAGTATGTAGGTGAAATCCCTATAGTGCACTATATAATGAGTTTACCAGTTTGTAGTGGTGTCCAACTGTTTAGAGATGTTTTTAATACCCTATTAAACAATGCACTCATTTACAATCCTTTGATGTCAGCCGGAGTTGATGAAGTCATACCCCATACCTCCTTTGATGTCAGCCTGAGTAGAAAAAATGTCTTTATTGTCAAGCAATCCTTTGAGGACTATTATTGTTATTGCTTTAGCATCTTTTACTTTCGGTCCTTTAAAGCGGTACAACCAAATTGATTTGCCACCCACCAATAAACCGTACTAAGAAGTGCTCAACCAAGTCAGTTTGATTTAGTTCAAAGCAGCTGTATACGCATAGAAAACACTGCTCTGAACTTTAAAAGCGTTATGTGATTTGTCATATTTTAAAGTTTCATCTGAGTAACAATGAGTCAGCGAGAGACCATTCGAGGTGAGTCTCAGGAACGGTTTTCACTCATAGACGGAGACATGCAGTAGGTGACCCACTGTCATGTTTGTGGTTTGCAGGATTTGAGCAGTATCAGAGGTCGAGGTTGCAGTTTGTGCAGATGATTGCAGATCGGGCATCCAGACCCCAAAACATAGAGACCCTGCAGAGTGCTGGTAAGAATCAAAGATAGCTAGGGCTACGTTGTAGCACTAACGGGCCCGAGCACAGGCATTTTGTGTCAATTGGACAATGTTACAACAACTTAAATATGACGTAAGACTAACAGAGAGACGTCCGTCCCCCCCAAAAAAGTTGTAAAACCAAGCTTACTTCCTGTTGCCAGTAGGTGGCGCCATCATTATTACAGTTTTTCACAATTGTTAACACACGTTTTTCAAAACAATAACGGCTTTCTCAAAACTGCACACAGAAAACCTCACACACAAAATGCTAAACCTGTCACTCCCTTTGCAAGATGACTCTTTGCCATCAAATCTCTTAACTGTTCACAAAATGGAACTCGTGTTTTCATTTGGTACACACAGCCATATTTTCAAATGACACACACATGCCATTCATTGAGTACACACTACCAAGGATTTACAGCACACTGAAGTGCAAAATTGAAAACACAATCATCGAAATGGAACACACCATATGAATGACAATGACTCTGGAGAATGAGCCATTTCTCCTTTTGTAAAATGTATCAGTGTAGGCCTATTTTTTCATAGTCAAACATAAAGCAGCACACAAATATGCAGCAACAAAAGGTTTATTTCGGTACACACAGAGAATAGTACAGTACTGTAAACCGGCCTGCTCAACCCCCCCTCCCCCTTCACACAAATGAATTAGGCATCACCTCTTCCTCCTTTACCTCCTCCTCTCACTCTCATGTTGTCGATATCTTCCAAGTTCTCCATTGTTCATCACACAAAACAGAGGCTCAAGGCACTTTTATGCTGCAGTCCTGATTGCAAATTGCTTAACAGACCTGAATGTTTAGAGATTTTAGTATTTGTGTGTTGTACTGTGGGTTGATGCTTTGAGATTTTACTTGAGAAGTGTGTGCAACAACTGAACATTGTGTGTAGTGTTTTGACAACGAGGTGATGTGTAATTGACATCAGAGTGTAAAGAAGGAAAGTCAGAGTCTAATGCAGATAAGGGAGTATGATGTAGTGCCAAATTGGGTCGAGCGATTGGTACATGAAGTGAAGGTTGTGCAAATTGTGCCAAAATTTTCGCTTTTTGTGCGTTAACAACTGAGAAAGACTGTATTACACACAGACTAATCGATCTGTCCAAGTATGTCCATGAGGATCGGTGAAACCTAAATGAGGAGCTTTGCCGTAGGTGGCGCTGCTGTCGAGCCATTTTGCCACGCCCAATTCAAATTACCCTAGAATACAATTTGAGCATGTCTAGGCCCTGATACAATAGGGCCTCCCACCGTAGCTCCTCGGGCCCTAATAATGGTAAATAAATACTGTGCTTCAGCTGCCAACTCCAGTGTATCCTCTTCTGCAGGGGTGATGGCCTTGCTGCGTTCCCTGATACTGGACGTGGTCCCCAGCATCCAGCAGACTGCAGCCTTGGCTCTGGGCCGCCTGGCCGACCACAGCATTGACCTGGCGGAGGTCGTGGTGAGGGAAGACATCCTTCTTCATCTTGTCCATTCTTTGCCTTCGAAAAACGTGAGTAATCATCCCTCCAAACAGTTTGCTTTCAAACCAAATGAACTGTGTGTGCAGGGTCACCAATTGATGTGAGTATCTGTATGTGGGGTCCAGCTATTACTCATGTTGTGATGAATTTAAGGTTATTTTAAGGTGAAGACATGTTTTAAGTTTAGATTGAGAGCTAGGATGAGGCAAGAGGTTCTCGTCACAAGGAAATCAATGTGTGTGTTTGTCATGTGTGTGCAGAGGTTCTTTAAGAAAGCAGCATCGTTTGTCCTCCGTGCTGTAGCCAAACACTCTTCCAGCCTGGCCCAGGCTGTGGTGGCCTGTGGGGGTGTGGATGCCATGGTCCTTTGCCTGGAGGAGTTTGACCCCGCGGTGAAGGAGGCCGCAGCCTGTGCTCTGTGCAACGTCGCCCAACACAATGAGCGTAAGAAGAACCGGTTTCCATCTCTCTCTCTCTCCATCCCGTTTCTGTAATTTCACGTACCCCTCCTCTCTCCGGCAGTGTTGGCTCAGACCGTGGTGGATGCGGGGGCCGTCCCTCTGCTGATGCTCTGCTTCCGGGAACCAGAGATGGCTCTGAAACGCATCGCGGCCTCCACCCTCAGCGAAATCTGCAAACACACGCCGGAGCTGGCGCAGGCTGTGGTGGACACCGGTGCCGTGGCGCACCTGGCGCAGATGATCCTCAACCCGGACGCAAAACTCAAGGTACAGAACAACTCAAAAGAGAAAATGTTTTTGCAACATATTTGATTTGAAGATACAGAGCTGTCATTTTTCTTTGTCATGGAGGAGGAAAAGTAGTGTAAAACCAATGGTCTCTAACCGAGCAATATAGTGTATGCAATCATGTGATCGTGGCGGAGAGACATGAGGAGGGAAAGCATACATTTTTTTCTACATTAAAGATGAAATGTATGATACAAGTGCAGCTCGTATCGTACGTGTTGTTAGCACAACATGAAGCAGTAGCTTAGTTTTAATGAACGAACTATGGGAATAACCAGGCGTGGTGTGTGTGTGTGTCCATGCAGAGGCAGGTGTTCTCAGCCCTCAGTCAGATCAGCAAGCACTCGGTCGGCCTGGCAGAGACGGTGATCGAGGCCGAGATCTTCCCTGCAGCCCTGATCTGCCTCAGAGATCCAGACAAGTATGTGAGGAAGAACGTCACCACTCTGATGAGGGAGGTGGTGAAGCACTCACCAGAGGTACAGCACACACACACACACACACACACACACACACACACACACACACACACACACACACACACACACACACACACACACACACACACACACACACTTGTAGGGACAACCATCAGTGGCAGGAAACAAAGTAACATGCATGTGGTTATTTGTTTCCAGCTGTCCCAGGTGATTGTGAACTGTGGTGGCATGTCAGCAGTCATCGATTCTCTGGGTGACTGCCAAGGAAGCCTGCGGCTGCCGGGGATCATGATGCTGGGATACGTGGCCACTCACAGTGAGAACCTCGCCATGTCCGTCATTCTCTCCAAGGTGTGTGCACGTTCGCCTATCTCTCTCACTGTGACAGTAAAGCCATCACTAAATCCAGAGGCCTTCTCTCAGGTCCTGTGGCATCTAGGTCATACTGTATATAAACTGAAGTAGTCCTCCCGTCCTATAGGGGGTGCACCAGCTGGCCCTGTGTCTGTCTGAGGAGCCTGAGCATCACATCAAGGCGGCCACGGCCTGGTCCATCGGCCAGATTGGGTACCACACGCCCGAGCATGCGAAGGCCGTGGCCACGGTGAACCTGCTACCCAGTCTGCTGCGGCTCTACATGGAGGCCAGCAGTTCAGAGGACCTACAGGTCAAAGTAAGAACTGCAGGTTTTGATTTTTTTACTTTTGTTTAATCAATAGTTTATATCAGCACAAACAACTGGTATCAGCCATCGACTGTGTATAAAGATGGACGACACGACTGCTCCCAAAAAGTGAAGCCAAAGATTTTCAATCGCCACCTGGTGGCTGGTTGCAGTATAACCCTGTTAGTGGATTGGGACATGGACCAAATCGTGCACGTCATTTTAGAGAGTTCTTACCATACTGATGTTCAAGAGCAAATTTTCCAGTAAGGTTTGTCTTAATTTGTCATTTGATTCCAACAATCGGCGTGAAAAATCATGATTGAACAAGCACGTGACCTTCATAACTTCGCTTCCACGGAAGCGTTTGGCTTCATTTCTGGGTAGTCTATGGAGAAGATGAGTCCAACTCCAATTTTAAAGTCTCCTGCTGAAGAGGCAAAAGGGAGATTTTTATCGGTCGTTTCATATTTTTCTCCCGTGTCCTCGTCTTTACAGAGTAAGGACGCTTTGAAGAGCATCCTGAAGAAGTGCACCTACCTGCCAGCTCTGGAGCCCCTCCTCTACGATGCCCCCAGCAACATCCTCAAACATGTTGTGTGCCAGTTCAGCAAGGTATCACAACCAGAATCTAAAAAATCTGTCTTTATGATAGAGAAAAGCCTCGTTCATTTGTGTCATTCACCCTGACCTCCCTCTTATCCAAGGTGCTGCCTCATGACAGTAAGGCCCGACGTTTGTTTGTGACCAGTGGGGGTCTGAAGAAGGTGCAGGAGATGGATGCTGAGCAGGACTCTCTTCTGCAGGGGTACATCAACACCATCAACAGCTGTTTCCCTGAGGAGATAGTCAGGTACGCACTTGAAATTTCCAATTAGAACTAGAAACTTCCTCCTGCCGAGAAAGTTTGAATGTGTGTGAATATCTTAGAAAAGAGATAGCACACCATCACCGACCGAACGTCATGGGTTTTTTGTGCATGTACGACGGAAACTGGGAGGAGAAGCAGGACTAAATATCATACGGAAGATTAATAAGAAGTCAAATAATAAGATTACAGAATAGTAATATTTTGCCAATGCATGCATAGGCACACATAACATAAGCAGATACAAATAATGTCAAGCTAAATTTGTAAAAACTCGATTTAAGAACCAAATCTAGCACTAATATATTGATGTTTTGAAAAACTACTCCCAACCCAGTATAAGGTAACATTGTGTGCGTTTTGTTTCAGGTACAACACCCCTGGCTACTCAGAGGTCCTGTTGGAGAAGTTGGAGAACTACAAGCTCCCCTGACATCACTTCTCAACACACATTTAAGGATGTAACCTTCACATATCTTCACAGTTAATTAAAGTTTCCACGCTGGCAACAGCTAGTGGCCAGAGGCCAAATGTTTATAGGTTATCTGTCTGTCCCATCCTTGTGAAAGCGATATCTTATCTCTCTCTCTAAAAACACACACAAAGACACACACTACAACTCAGCTGACATTTCTGACCCGATAGCTAAAATGTTGATATGTTTGAAATGACAGAGCCAATAAAAATGACGAAAAATACATTTGTTAGGGTCCAAACATGAACTACTTGATCACTATAAGCTCATTATGACACAAAATGCTTCTGTAATCTCAGGGGTAAACATTGTTAGAGCAGAATCCGATACAATTGAAGTAACTAGTGACCACCATTTCAACAACAGAAAAATATAACATGCCTCCATACTGCTCGTGTGGTGTCCTCCAGGTGTCCGGAAGCCCTGACATCCAAAATCAACTCGAAAGGAGGCAATTTACATCTTATTTTAAGCCATACAGTATATTTTCTGAGTAAAAAAATTAAACTATTATAAATACAAAATTAAACATTTAAGGAATAATTAAGAGACTAAAGTATAAAAAGAAGGACAAAGCAAAAAAGGACAAAGGTAGCTGTTGAGTTAAGCAGAACAAGTGCTTTAATTGGTTTGAGTGAAGGCCTATGGAATGGAGTGTATTATTATCATTAAATGTGTAGAACAATAAAACATACAACATCATTTTGGCTTTTCTGCCACTGAAAGGGAACTCTCACCAACCACTGTCAGACAGCAATACACACACACGCACACACACTAATGCTTGAGTCTTTTAGAAGTATAGTCTAAAAGGACTTGGGGCTGTTGTGAGGTCAAAGCACTTTCTGCAGGCGAAGATTTCCTGGTCTCTTGTGTTTTGACCATTTCTGAGAATTTTTACCTATAATCCAATAGGATTTATGAGTTTTTTTTTAAAGCCAAAAGGACATTTCTCCAGCTCTGCAGATTGTGCCCGGCCTCCAGTCATGTGCATTTTTTCATTTTAATTCTTCCCTTTACACTCAATGGAGAACTCTGGGCATTTTCAGCGTTGCACCATCTCCCAGTTGGAAAAGAACAAATAATTTCAAACAGACACATTACACGAAAAAAACACAATGTTCTTCAAGCTCATGTCGGGTGGTTGTGATTGCTGAAAGATGCTTTTTTTTGTTTTTGGCAAGTTAAAGCTGGCAGCAGGTCAACTGGTTAATGAGTGAAGGAGTTTGTTCATGAGAGACGCCATGAAAGCGAGGACTTGTACAGCAGCAGGGCACGTGGATTATAATTGTCTTTAATTTGCATCAGTTAAAGTCTGGTTTTGTCTTTGTTATGTGAAATCCAGAGTTGTTACTTTGTAAAAAAAAACAACACACAAAACGGAAAATAAAAACAACAACACTCTCCCAGCATGCACTGCTCTGTTTTCTACATTTGCTGATGTTTGACTACAGGAAGCCTCCAGGGCCAAACAGAGCAAAGCAGAGTCAGAGTTTTCCTTTATGACACGACCCATGAACAATAAAACAAGAAAACAACCCATTAATAGTGACGGAGCATAGAAACATCGACCACTGACTCAGGATGAGATATCAGCAGATCCTCTCCCCTGACAACAAGCGGGGATCCGGGTTACACACACACAGACGGAGGTAAAGGAGCAAGAGGATGTGAATGGAAGTTGGACATCGAAAACAAAGTGAAACTTTGGACAAACACTTTTGAATAAAAACGATCACATTCCTAAAATGTGATTGCATCTGCAGGGGAAGTGGGAGGAAGATGCTGACGGGCACAAAAGCCGCCAGTCCGTGTGACACAACACAATCACGTACTCCACAATGCACTTCCACACACACAGACAAAACGCTCTCTATAAAGGCAGGAGCAGTGTGAACGGAGAAGGGATTCACTTCAGCGCACGCCAGCTCCAGTCTGAGGAGAAGGAAGACGACGCCTCTGAATTATCAGAATGTCCAAACGGATCCACCGTCTTCAAATGTAAGACAGCGATTCACTTGTCGGTTAAAACACAATCATTAGGATGGTTTTGTTTAACGGACGTGAACGAACTGAAAACACACGATAGACGGGAAATTGAAGTGGGGACACGGTTGAAAATAAGTCGGAAGTAATGGTACGTCAAAATAAAACACCCTATTATTAAAAAAAACGTTTACCTTTTGTTTAAAAAAAAGATTAGAAAATATAAAATTAAATCATTTTGGAGTATAAAGGCACACATCTTGCACAGTGTATACAATGAGAACCAGTTATTTAAAGCATGACAAGGGACCAATTTACGCTGAACACAGATCACAAATATGGTTATAACGTGGAGACGCACGGGAACCTGAACAGCTGACGACACGGACGAGAGGGCGAAGGAAACTTAGTCCTGTGACATGCACTTTTTTTATGACTTTTCTTTTAAAAGTACATCTACACTAAACATTGTATAAATTCAAGCACTATCATTCTTCATTTACCACAGCACCATCATTCATTCCCACATGTGGCTCCTTGTTTTTTTTATTTTATTTTTTTAAATACAACTATATTTCATGACTAAAATCCAATGTAAAAATATAATTGTGAATATATTCTATGATATCTAAGCAAACATATTGCAATGGAAGCTTTTGCATGGGTAAGAATAAGTCAAGGAGGACGACGTTAACTTGTTTTAGTTGGTTATCGAGAGGTGATACACAACGTCACGCGCACAACAACTTTTCTCACTTACACACAAGTATATTGCATTTCCCTTGTTAAGACCGTATAGACTAAATGGGATCAGATTTGTAACGTTTGGTTCCTTTCCTCTTGTGCAAAATATACAAAAAAAAAAACAACCTCAAACTCAAAAAAATTACTACCACATCAATTCATAACTGCCAAATTCAAACACAGATAAACCACCTTTAAAAAAAAAATTCAACAATGATGACACAGACGACACGAGTAACAGACTCACAGCTGAGGTTAGAGAGGAGAGTGTCTTAACATAGCTTTACATCTGCAGCTGCTCTTCTGAACCTCCCTCCTCTCTGTTCGTTATCACTCCTGTACAACGTCTGAACACTGACACACACACACACGGCTCGCCACCACTGGGTGTGTGCTGGTACGATGCTGGAGGTAAACTTTCCTCTGTTTGTCCTGAATGCAGTCTCACTGTCGCCTGCTCCCAAACACCTGCCACGACATCACCACAGATTACAGATTGGAGAGATTTGCTTGCAAACGACGTGTTAACAGAAATGATTTCTGTTTTTTTTTTTTTTTAAGCATTGCTGTGAATTCTTCCCAAACAATCCCTGTGAGTTGTACCAGTTGGTAAGAACCGATGGAGGAGACAGGATTTAAAAATCAGGCTACAAAAATTCAAACCTAAGAGAGCTGAGTTCCTTTTCCTCTTTGTTGCAGCACATGTAACAGAACAAGAGCTCCTAACCTCTAACAACATAAAAGTGCAACTTTATTTCTTTTTTGATTTTACTCATAAGGTGCTGATGGCAACAGAAAGTTGAGGGCTGCTGATGTTTCAACCTGAAACTGTGAGAAAGAAAGAACGACTAGCGACTCACTCTTAGACGGCCACAAGAAACTTCTGAGTCATTCCCCGCCGAGGGAACCGAAACCGTGACTTAACAAACAATGACCAACGTATTCAGAGAAAATGACACAGATGCATGTCTTACCTCAGTTGTTATCAATAACTGCAACAATCACAACAAAAGGGACCAAACACTGAGCGACGCAGAGGTGCGACTAGGAAACACATATCATCATTTATTGCAACGAGTGAATTTGTCTCGACGGTGGATGTTTGTTTGAGTTTGTCGCGAGGGGATAACCCAGAAGTTCAATTCATTATCTGTACACACGACGGGACGTCAAGGGAAGGGGACGCGTTTAAAGGACGGGCGATGGAGGAGGAACCAAAACAGGATAATTTGTTAGGCTAAGAACTCGTACAGCATATGGGTGGGGGTCTGGCTGTTGGCCTATTGGAAGACTGCTTCCTACTTCCTGAAATCAATTTGCATTAGACGAGTCGCAACCTCAACGTCCTTGTTTTTGTATTTTTTTACATCATTCTCAAGCTTTCTCTCTGCAAGAGGAACCTTGAGCCAAATTCTGACCCCTGCATTCATAAAGGAAAAGACGAATATAAACATCAACATATTTATATATTAAAAAAAAATTCAGGGTGCTGGATGTTATGTTAGAGGCAATAAAAAAATCAGCCATATTCCCACATAAACAACCTCAGACAAAACAAATAAAAAAAACGTAATGACTTGAACACTTGCTTTTAACACACTTATCATCCAAAGTAACACATGAACAAAACTCAGAGGAAGAGGTTAAATGTAAACGAATGATGTTGTTTTTAGCTGCAGAGCGAAGCACCCCCACTGAAAGAGAGAAACAAAGAGGGAGGGATGACCAGAACGAGTGAGGGAGAGCGATACAAAGCCATCACAGCACTTTGTTAATTCAGACTCTTCGTGGGTTTAATTTTTCTCTTTTCTTCTCGGCCCTGCTCCCCACTTGTCCTCCCTTTCCCCCACCCAGTGTGCCTCTGTGACCCCGTAGGCTCCTGGAGGCTATGACAGGATAGTGGTGATGAAATCATAAAACCTCTTGGAGTACTGCTCCGGGTTCACGGTGGAGATCTCGGCCCCGGCCTGCGGAGGGACACACACAAATTACATTTAGACAATGTACGTTTATAGATCTTTTTTGTTTTGTCTTTTGAAAAGAAGAGTTTGAATTGTCCTTGTAGGCAGCTACACACCCCGTGTTTGACAGTCTTGGCGGCATGGGCAGCTTTCTTCTTGGCATCATAATGCTGCAGGATGTCTATGATAGCCATGAAGTAAACCTCCTTCTTGGGAGCACCTGAAGTTTAAAACAAATGCATCATGAATGGGAATGGGAATTTGTACAGCACTGCCTGGTAAATAAATCTGGTACTATATGGTCTGATAACTAGAAGGAGATCCACAACACCCAGTAGGGGGAGCTCTCATTGTGCATTGAGAGGATTGCATTTAACATTGTGCTTCAAGCCTGAGATTGCAGTTAACTACTCACTATCATTGCTTTTGATGGCATAGACATCGATGGTGGGATCAAACTCTCCAGGTGACAGAGGCTTGTTGCTGTCCAGGGTGTTGCTGGGGCTGTCAGGGGGCGTCCCAATGCCCCCTCCGTCACTCTCTCCCTCCTCGTCTGCCTCGTTGTCCTCGCTCTCCACCTCCTCCTGCTCGGATCGCTCCACGTCGTGGATCCCCACCAGCAGACTGTAGTCCATGAGCTTCAGCTGGGCCAGGAACTGGGGGACGATGGATGAAGTTAGTGGAAATATGAGCAAGTGTGAAGATGAGGAGCATGGACAGCCAAGAGTAAAAAAGGAGGGTAATTGGAAAGAGCGCAGAAAGAGAGGGAGGAAATACATTGATAAAAAGGGAAGCGAAGACACCGTGGGATGTTGGGACTTAAAGCTTTAAAGATTTGCAGCCATAAAATATTTAAAGGAGACATGTTATGTAAATATTTGCTCTGATTGGACAGCCAGCCCACTCTGTTTTGATTGGTCAAATTGTTCCAGCATGTGTATGAAATATCGGCCTATGCACTGGTGTTACCTGGCTTTGTTAGGGGGTGAGTCAGACTAGCCTCTTGGCGTGCATTATGCAAATGTGGGTCATTATGAATTTATGATGTCATGTGGCACCAGAATCAGCCGATCTGTCGTCAAGGTGTTTCAGAACCTTCACGATCAGTGGTTTCTGAGGTAGACCTCCTTTTAATGCAAACTTTGGGCTTTTTAACTTTGCAGAACTTTTACTTAAAACCATACATACACATATATAACACAGTCGAGGAAAAAGCTGAAACACCCTTATGTCTCCTTTAAAAAGATTGCTGTCGTGCTAAATTAAATTCATCAGAAGCTGCTGACGAATGCATTAGTGCACCATGGATTCCTAAACTGAGAGACAGCAGTTTTCACTTAGTGAGCAGAAATCCGTATTTTTATCCATATCTAATTGTTGACACTTACCTCCACGTCTTTCCTGAGCTTCTCCAGGAACATTTTCTTGTTCTCGTCGTCAATGCTGATTTTCTGCCCATCGTTGATGAAGTCATTGTCCTTGTAGGTGGGCAGCTCCTTGGCCTGCCCATTAGTATCGTCCAAATAAAAACAGAAAACAGTCAAGACCACACCACAAGAAACTGAGAGGTACGGCACTGTAGCAAGTAGAGCTGGGCAAAAATTAGAGAAGAATTCTGGTGCTTAAAGTCAAGTGTCAATTTTTGTGTCAGCTCCTCCAATCAGTTTGAATCCTTAAATATATTTCAATATTTCACATGGAAATATCTTCTTAAAGCCGTAATATCAGCATCAGTGTCCTTCATCCTTTTTCCCCAGAATACTTAAAGAAATTACATTTTCCTAAACTGTAAATGTTATTAATAAAAGATAACATATCACCTTGTTTAACATTGTTAATCGGAGGGTATTTCAATATGCAAGATAACAAAGATTAATTCGGATCCTAGTAATGAGTCACATACAACAGTGTGTTTAAATTCATCCTCCTGATAAAGACAATCCTGCATGTTGAAATACCCAGATAACATGAACGAGGCTTTGAGCCTGTGGTTTGTTAGATAAGCCTGTCTGATTGAGCCAAACACAAAATATTACTGGTTAGCATGAGTTGGCCAACAGAGTACAGGCAGTTCTGTCCAAACTACGGCCGACCTCTTTTCAAGCCAAATGATTTGACTGTATCAACCAGCATGCAGCATGCTCACAGCAGGGCACAGATCCATCCGATGCACTGATTTGCATTGTTTTAATATTGTTAAAATTACAATGGGCAGGGGTTTAAAGATTTGTTTTGCATCTTGTAGATCCATACACTTTGTGCCAAGACAAAAAAAAACAGAAGATGTCCAACTCAAAGCCATGAGACGTCCTTATTGGCACCGGGCTGGACACCGAGGAGCATCCACTTTCTCTCCGGTTCGATGCAGAGTATATTCTCCCTTTATACGTCTGGATTTTATCAGAAATCAGATTGTGATTTTGCAGCTAATAAAAACTCTTATTGCTCTACAAAGCCAGCATATCACTGACAGGTATTCCCCTACAACTAGAGCAAAGCCGTTTCCTATTTAGGTGTCTACCTACTGGGACTAACCCTCTTCTGAACCAGGCTGCTGCAACACTGCTAGCAGCCTGTAGAGGGAAGAAGCTGTTATGTGAGGGGGGGGGGAAACAGGGCCTAGTTCTCAGTCACTGAGGAAAAAGAGAGCAGGAAATGAGGTAACAGGGCAGCGACAGCAGCGGTTGAGCTACTACAGAGTTTCTATGGCAGCAGGAAAAGAGCAGCGACACATAAACAGCAATACAATGAGCACACAGCGACACACACACATACAGAAAACAACTTTACACAGATGAACACACAAATACATCTCACATTAAAATAGGAGATTTCAGCACATATATAGATAGAAATATATATACACAGACACAGACCTCCAATTTGCAATTAATATGGCACGAACGACTGACTAGACTGAATATAGAAAAAGTAAACGAGGACGCAGAGTCGGTTTTACTGCAAAGAGCAAACCTTGACCTGAAAGCATTTTTCAACGTCTGTCACCTCGACTGACACTCGCACAATCATCCGCCGTGCGACATTTCCATTTTTATTGTCTTTTCTTCTTTACAGTCGTTCTAACTGGTTTATTATGTCATGTGCTTACTTCCAGTCATGAATTGGACTCTGCTTGTTAGGCTGTAGGTGTCTCACCTCCGGGAGTGGTGCACTACATTTAGGTACTAAGTTGAGGAAGAGAAATATATATATATATATATATATATTTATGTATATAGAGAGAAGCAGAAGAGGAGAGTGGGTTGCGCCTGTGCAGAGCTGTGTGACAGGTGAAATCCTCCCCCAGTTCAGAAAGAAAACTATTTTCAATTCGTGTCTCCCATCAGCTGACAGGCAAACAGTTCTTGCTGCTTTCCCTGCCACTCCTCACCTTGGAGCCCTGCTCTAAGTAACTGATGAGCAGGTACCATCTCCTGTGAGAAGTGTGGAACTGACGCAGCTTAAATTGACTTTGACTTAGAAGACATAAAGAAAAGAAAAGAAAAGAAAAAAACTTTTGGGAAATAAGACGTTGGGCGTATACGGTACACCAGCAGCTCTTCTCGTTCAGGAAGCCGGGGAAGGTGGGTAACATCAACCAGTGAGTTTTGTTTCAATTCAGTGACTCGGACTAAACAGTCGGAGCTCAGCTCAAGACATTGATAGCCTTTGTTTATTCTCTACATGAAAACCACTTAATCGCTCAGGGCGCCTAGTGTTGCTTTAAGGATATACACTTGTTTTTTTTTACTTCAAACTCTTCATTAAATGTTCTTTGTTGGATAAGAAGACAAATTAAAATGTCTCTCCTGTTTCGATGACAGCTGTATTTTGCACACAGTTCTGTTAATTAAATCATCTGCTCATCAAGTTGTACGATAAAACATCTTAAATACATAAAGAAAGAACTTCAAGCATTATTCGTCTTTATCTTTGTGCGAGTATCTTCCTTCACTGATTCCTGGTTGTTCTTTTGACCGTGCAGTCCCCCCCCCCATCAGTTCCGCCACCTTACTCTTTCACTTCTTGCTCTCCAGGGTTTCAGATACATGTGTCGTTGAGTGAATGGTGGGAACAAAAATAGAACCGGCCAAACTAAAGATGAACTTTGTGACAAGTTGAGCAAATGGTGACTGTAAATGGATGAAGAGTGCGAAAACGAGAAAACAAAAAATTCTCGGCCGTACAAATAAATATCAATAAAGAGATATTGGTTTAATAGATCATGCCTGGTATATGAGCCCTGGTTTTCTTACATCTCTTACGTGTTTCATGGCGCAGTAAAAGCGCGTGGCAATCCGCAGTGTTTGCAGCCTTTGCTGAACGTTACCAGATTTGGGCCGCGGGGGCGCATCCTCTGGTTGGGGCGGCTGCTGGAAGAGGGGTCAGCGAGGGAGGGACGGTAGGGGTAGAGGAGAGGAGAGGAGAGAAGAAAGGAGAGAGGAAGGGAGGAAGGAAGTTGGAAGTAAAGGCAAAGTGTTTAAAATGTAACAGAACACAATTTTTTGTTTGTTTTTTGTTTCCAAATTGATAGAGGGTTGGAAAGGGCCTCAACGCGAAAGATCCCTATGAGCAGTACCGATTTTTTTTAAATTCTTAGACATTTTCACAATAGCAATGTCAAGAAAATGCAGTGGTTTTTGTAATTATATTATCTTATCTATCAATAGGATTTCAAAGTCTAAAATTCCTAAAGCCTCTAAAAATTATAACTAAAAGTTCAAATGTATGAGCTGTATTTTGTGGACGTTTATCTCTGGTCTGCCTACACTGGTATCATGACGTGGAGAGAAAGGAATCAGTCTTGTACTCTGAGGACACTACGAGCTGGAAATAAGCAAAGCAAGGGGAAAAAACTGTAAACTAATTTGCACTATGGGAGCTTATATTCTGCCGAACATCTATTCAGCTGTGTGACTATTTCTACGAGCTTAAAAAACTAGATAAGTGGCTAATAATAAATATCAAGGCACGTCACACTCAGTCATACCAACACATTAAAGCGATGTGCCCCCAACGGAGATACCAGCCGGCGCTGGTGTGAGGAGAGAGAGGAGAGTAAACAAAAACAACAATACAGGCTACTGAGCAGAGACACAGGTGGTGTTTCACAAATCAAAGACCAGCAGCTGTTTCATAAAATACAAACACAACCTCCACCGCAGAAATATATTGCTGCCACAACATTTTAAAAAGCAAATAAATATCAAGATTTATGTGAAAGGTTTATAGCTATAGGAAGATATTTCACGTTGTTACGACACATGTACTTGTCACATTATAAGCGGAAATGTTTCACGTTTTAATGTGATAAATTCCAATATATAAAGCTTGTATGTCGCAAAAACATGAATATACCTGGTTATAACGGTAGGAACTTTTCACATTATTAAATTATAAAATTGTATTTTTCCTGACATGGCAGCAATATGCTTCTGTCACAAAATAGATGAATAAAAATACTGCAAACACACAAATCACCTAAATGCTAAATTGGGGGTCAGCTTCCTAAATGGGTCATGAACAGCTTTTTGACACAAATAAAATAATCTCTTTTGATTTTTATGGGCATAAATATGACCAATTTACCTATTTTGGCCTGTTGTTAAAATAATATGAGAGTAAATAAAATGAACATGTTGCCACACTTGAGGCAGCAGCTACAAGAACGGCAAAAAGGATTTTATAAAAAAAAAAAAAAACATGTTTATGTGGGTAGAACAGAACATGTCCAAGACGTGCAACGGATCTGGGGAGGGGGGGCTGGTGATCATACACGTCGGCATGTGTTCGAAACTCATGAAACTTCAAAAAAGATGCAGAAAAACATCATATACCATGCAGATACATGCATGAGAGGGAGACAGTCATGCAGTCAGGAGAGAGCTCTGCCATGCTTGTTGTTTGTGTCCGTGTGTGTGAGATACAATTCTTACACATACACTGTGGCTTCTGAACAAATCACATTATTTCCCCGCTTTCATTTGGCACAATAAAACCGCTTATTTATTTCAGTGGCCAGCTGCAGGTTGTATGAGTGTAATGTCCCCGTACCGCAGCTCAACAACAGGAGGACTCTGTGAACAAGACACATTTAGGCATAGCCACCGAGCACTTGGGGCAACTGCATGTGTCAGATTCTTTCTTTCATGTCCGGGGCTTAGTGGTCTCTCTGAGATCTGTCGTTAGTCGGGTGTCACCGTGTGCACGTTCAGGAGTATTTGATCACCTAATGTATTTTGAGTGTAGGTACAAACAGTAAAGGCTTCATCCATGGTGGTAATTATCATATCAGCTTTAATGTTATTGGCTGGATTGAATTGAAGGTAAAGCACAGTATTAATCTGTGATTCTTAAAAAATAAAACCTGTGTTCATGTTTGCTTGGCAAAACCTATCCTGTTGCTTCTGATATATTTTTCTCGACTATAAATGGTGTTTCACACACAGCTGAGCTGCAGACAAGTCCCGATGTATGCTCACATGTGTGTGAAATCCTCAGCTGCTTTATGTTTCCACTCATCTGTTTTAACCCTCATGTTTTGTTTCTTCTTCCATGTACAGGAGGCTAGAACTTCGTTGGAGATTCCCTGAAGTCTGCCATGCCTCACTGCACGGTGCCCTGCGATCAAGCCCCTGTCAAATCTAGTGGAAAGTTCAAAACCCTCTGGGTCATAACTATGGAACAATAATATAGAAAAAGAAACGGGGGGGGAAAACGTTTTCATGGTAAGACAGTCTTTTGCAGAGCAACGCGTGGAGACATGCAACAAAGAAAATAGATCTCTGGACAACCATTCCCTTACAATAACGCAAAGCTAACAGGTCTAAAAGAACATTGTCACAGTGTTCAAGGACTCTTTCAACGACTTTCTTCGCACAATTATCTAAAAGTTATATTGTCGTATCTGACAAAATATCCATTCTTATTATAAACTCATGAAATTTCTAGATTTTTTGATTCTTCGTTTTTAGCGGTAATTCGGGTGACTCAGTACAAGAGCCACAAACTCAAAACAACCGCACATACCAACAGCAATATGTCCCTCTCTTCCTTATGCATATCTCACATACACACACACACAAAGAAAAGACATCATACACAGAACTCCTCAATCATGGGACCAAATCTGATTGAATAAAGCCAACTCACTCGTGGACACACGCAAACACACACAACCCACAATCTTTAACACAAAGATAGCAAGCAGGGGAACTGATGGCACAGCAGAAGCGAGGTTAGAGGGGATGAAGCAAATCAAAGAAACAAATAGCGTGCAGGGACTAGAAGGGAATGGGGTGATGAAGTAGGTGCTAACTGAAGAAGATGGATATTTTGCTACTGTCATCCCCACCCAAAGGGGGAAAATAAAAAGCTGATACCAAAGTTGTGTTAGTTGGTCCATTTGGGTGATGACAGTAAGCCGGAAACTGTTTGAAGCTGTGTTGGTCATTGAAACCACTGGAAACAGTTTGATCTCTCTCTCGTTCTCGAATCGTCCACCTGGCTTTTCAAGCACAATAAGTGACTCATTTCCTAAATGTTATATCAGTGGTTCAATTAAGTTTCGTGTTCAGTGTACATTTAAAACGATGTGCCCCAGTCACTGAACACTATTGGACCGCCCCTTGTTCCTTAAATGAAAAATGGCATCGACGGTACATAAGTGTTCCTCTTGGGAACTCACAGTCGATTCCATCTGAACCAGCTGTCCAGTGAGCAAGAGGCTGATGTGCTCAAATGACAGTGTTATTAAATGTCCTGTTTTTTAAAATTTACTTCACCACAATAAAATACAGGTGGAGATACATTAGTTTAACTGGGTGCACAAGGTAATAATTAGAAAAAGTGGTTAACGTATTTACATGCAACGCTGTGGTGTTGGTGCGGATTGATACTCTCAGTTCTGAGAGAAAGATGAGGAACGAGCGCCTAAATTATTCCAGACACACTTTCAAAACATGCTGGCGGTTTGTGTTGACATATTTCTCCTGATTTATCTGTAAGTTGATGACGTTTCTAACTGTTACTTTTAGTTTGGCGCACTTTGCTTTATTAGTGGTAGTAGTATTGTATTATTGCCTGTTTGAAGCATACACTAAAAAGTTACGCCCATGTTTAACTTGTGTTAAGTATGTATAGTAGTGGATCCTTGCTCACGACAGGTGCCTGTACCTTCTCCTTGTCGCTGGCCTCTCTTGCCACGGTAGAACCCTAGATAAAAGAAAGAAAGGAAATTACTCTCCATTATAGTTGTAACTCAGGGCACTGGAAAGTCTCGCCTCAGTCCTTTCCCTCACCCCCCTTCTTACACTCATTCTTGCAGATACTCAGAACCCTTGTGCATGCCTGAACACAGAAGCTCAGCCAATTAGGCAGGCGAGGCGCAACATGGCTTAAAATGGCTTTACTCTGCTCTGAGACAGGTTGTCTGTCTACAACCTGTTTAAGAACATTCATTGACTAATTTCTTTAAGGTTAAACATACAACCAAACTTCAGTTGACCAACTATTACAAATTCTGACATAACTTACATGCTTTAATAAAATATTTTCCTGTAAAGCAACGAAAAATGACTTTTTTCTCACATTTATATTGTTTTGTCAGAGTGGGGGATGACAAAGGGCAGGTGCGGTGCACCTATACATCAGATTTTGATTATTTTTCTCAAAGTACTGGTAGAGGGTGATTGCCGGGCCTAACTTTCCTGAGAGCATCATTCAAACGTCTTAAAAATGTCACCAGCTAAGTTTGAAGTGGATTGGATGACCTCAACTATGCACTTTTTATGTTTCCCTGATTTGTAGGCAATTGGCTGTTTCGACAGGTGTAGGACATGTGTCACGTAACCTCCATCTTTACCATTACAGACTTTTTATTCCAGAATTCTTGAAGAGGCTAAGCTCTCTCTCTATAACGTCTCTGGTCCTATGACACAGTCCACAATCAGTGAAAGTCATGACACATCAGTTTGATGGTTGCGTAGTTCCTATAAGTTATCTACGATATATAAATCACATTTCTCAACAATCACAAATCAAAAAAGCTGTGAAGTTTAAAATCAATCGAATGAGTAGTAGAAAATCTAAATAAACAAACAGAAATACATTAAACCATTTAAATATTTTCTATAACTCTTCTTTTCTTGATATGTTCTCTCCTCCTACCTTGAGATCATATTTCTTGTAGACAGAGAGTCGATGGGAGAAAACATTGCGTGTGACAATCATGTAGGTCTCATCTCCATCCACTGTGAGCCGGTACATCCCCAGAAACTGAGGCAGAAGCGTGTTGCCATGGCACTCCACAATGAACTAGTAAAGGAGAGCATGGATTATCATTCACGTGATCAACTTTAAGGTGATAAACAGACAAAAGAGGAACTACTACATGAGCTTGGAGTCCCTGAAAATATCACAAATCTGTAACCTGACACTTTTTGCCATTTACTCCAACTTGAGAGTCAAATTGTACATTTTTAGGATACGGGTGGATATCAAAACTCTCTGTGTGGATCCCATAATCCTATTTTGTGTAACTACCTTCAGATAATGACAGTCAAATAATGTCACAGTCATGTGGTTCCCCCTAAGAGACTCGATTTAATATAGTCAAATTCTATTTAGCATTTTGAGTTTTACTAAGACACACAAAACATATTTTATGGAAGAATCAAGAGTTGCATTTCTATATTTATTAATATAACATGGATTGTAATCACCTGATGGTATTTCTTAAGAATGTTATGCATTTCTGCCACATCCTCGCTGCTGATGGTCTTGATGACGTAGCGTTTGTCATAAGAAGTGTGGAAGCGGGCCCCGCTCCGTCCCTGGGCCTCACTGTTCAAGGGAGCACTACGTGTCAGTGAGTTCTGAAAGGAAACAATAACTAGTTAAATAAGGAAGTAAGTACACACTGAAATATCACTTTAGTCTTCAATCACTTTTTGACCTCATGCATTTTTTATGTATTTGTAATTTAGTTTATATTAATGGTCTGTCTCACTCAATGCACATTTCTTCTGTCCAAACCAAGATTGGTCTCTAATATTAAATAACTAATGGTGAAATTACATGATTTAATTTGGTGAATGGTTAACAGAGCTGCTCCTGCAATGTAATTTGGATAAAGCTCACACTGCAGCTTGTCGTTGCTTCTTTGTGTCTCCCCTCTAAACATATGGAATTCTGACCCCTGTGCCCACCGCCAATCCAAAGCTTCACACAGACGCAAACAGCTGCTGCCCAGACTTTGGAGCTCAAAAGTAACATGATCCAACACCACTGGCTCAATGCCTCATTCTTCAAGAATTCCCGATGTCCTCTGCCCTTATCTCCCCCTTCCCCTCGTCAACCCTTAGCATTAATTGCTTGTATTTGCAAAGTGAGAAATAACCTTTGAGGGTACATACTTGTACTTGTTCAGACCCCAAAATTAGTTTCAGTCCTGTTTCTGGAGGTTTCCTAAAAACATAAAATTGGAGACATCCACCTATAGTCCAGAGATGCTGGTGAAACACTGAAGTGCTGTTGTCACGGGCTGAAAATGTTTAAGAGGCCCTGTGCCTGAGGCTGGCAGAGATGAAAAGCAACAAACAAAGAAATCTCTGCCATACATTTATTATAACATGAGGTGAAAATATAAATATGGTTGCATCTCATTAAAACTAAAGGTCAGTGGTGCATATTGTCATAAGAGCAGTCTTGCAGCTGGTGGCGCCCATTGGCTGTAATGAGGAATATTATCAGTGTAATTAGAAATACTGCTGGTTTTAGAGCAAGGTCACAAAATGGACAAACAAATATAACCTTTGACCACAATGTGACTAGAGCCTTGTGTAATAAAGTGGTTTAATGTCGAGAATGTCACAGCAATCTCGAGCACCGGCCGCTGTCTTAACACCCCGACTGCCCACTCTCTTCAGCCAGCCGAACACTGATGTAAACATGTGAGAAGGACAGCTGCACTGAACTGGGACACAATGACCTCCAAGTACTGCCAACTCACTGGCTGCACTGGGAAACAGGGATTTAGTAGGAAAGAGTGGAAAAAGGAAAGGAAGGCAAGGAGTGGGCTAAAACAAAAGAGGGAAAGGAAAAAGAGCAACGCGAGCAACATTTTCTAAGTTAAGACTCTGATCAAATAAAATGTTGGAACGGTTACAAGTGTTTATGTATTAGCAGTACCCGATGGTTGAGTTTTTTTGGTACAGAAAATGTATGTGATTGTATGACAATTGACACCAATTGTTTATTACAAGGTGACAAAAAGAAACTCGAAATCTGACCAAGAAGAGGCAGTGATGTTGCTTGTCTGTCTTTGTGACGTACCAAGAAATCCTGATCATCGATGCCAAACCTCTCCCTGAGGTTTCGGAACACCAGAGGGCAGTACTCCTTGAACTTGAAATGGCTGGGCATGTTCTCCCTGAGCGCGCACACAGAAGAAATCAAGACATCACAAGTGACATTTTTGAGAGATGCTGTGGACAAACACATTTTACAGTTTCCTATGTATTGTGAAACAGAGTGACAAAAAGAGCTTACTTGTTGAAGAGGTGGTTGTCCACTTTGATCTTGGAATAGGCCTTGAAGTCGTCTGGCATGAGCATGATGGGAATCTGAACATGGCTTAACTCATTTATCTGTGCAGAAGAAAACACAAAAAGGAACGAGGGAGCGATCAGTGATTTATCCAGGAAGACCTTATTGAAATCACATCACATTAAAATGATAGAGCTTAGGAATCTAATAGCCTTGGGGCCCTCAGGTAAAAAAAAATTCTTCAAAATTTGAAGATCAGGGGGATCAACAGTGAGAGGACTCCCTGTAAATGGAGCAGCAGAGCCTGAGCCATATGATGACAAAATATAAAGGTTAAGTTTTGATTCCAGGCCATTATTGACACATATTACACACACACTGTGTCTCACTTGTTTGAGAGTATTCAAGAGCAGATATAATCAGTGATTCTCTTTATGTTGATTATTATTATTATTATTATTTTAAAATCATGGCGCACACATCAATACAATACTCAAATCAGTCACAACAAATCCGGACATTTTAGGCAGTGTTAGGAAAATGACCACTAGAGTTTTACAACATCTTAGGTCATATTTGAATAATACCAATGACAACAGTGAATAAACTGAATACAATGAATTAACAGTGGGACTTCAAGACACATAAGGTGCATTGCAGGAGTTTCCATTTGGAGCTGACCATGCATCACATGGCTGTAATACATAGACCTGACATTTGTTATGAGTCAGGCACAGCTTGATACACATAATGGGTGTGTGCGCTCACGTAGTCGCTGTTGGCTCCAGGCAGCGAGGCTGGCAGGTTGCTTCAGTCTATTAATAACTTGTCATTCCACCAATCACATTTGTACTGCAGGTGTACTGCAGAAACTCAAACAAAAACTCTGATTTACTGTATTACGCACACAATAGATGTGTATCTCTTTACAGTAGTCACAATTAGCTGTGCAATATAAAAAATTACAATAATAATAATATATATAATAATATATAATTTCACATTATTCGCTATCCTTTATTTTATTGTGCAACTAATCGCTCTTTCCAGCACTGCTAACGTCTGCCACACTCCGAAAACAAATATTGAGGATCATCTATTAGGGCTGTTACTTTCAAGAGAACTTGTTGTCCAATAATTATTACCGTCATTGTCCATTGTGGAAATCATTAACGATATCTGTAAGAATGTCTCCAAAAATAGAAAATACAGGACAGACGATGAGAGACGGATATTATGTTTTCAATACAACTTTAATAGAGGATTTGTTTCCCATAGTGACTGGGAATTCAAATTCAATTACGGCATTGATCTCCCAACCAAATTAACAATCAATCCACCTCTTCAAACTGTCCATGGATTGTATGCTCATGGTTTTCCTACGGTCCAATGTCAACATATTGTGTTAATCAAGTCTTTCAATAGGAAGTGCACAGCCGGCTTATGCCAAACCAATGTTCAACACTAGTCTGGCATATTAAAGGTTTGTCTGACAGAAGATTTTCAGCTAACCACTTTAGTCACCAAACTGGAACCTTGCTGCCAGCCCCTGTCTTGGGTAATGAGTGTGTTAAATTGGTTGTGATTTCAAAGAGAGCCAGCTCAATCTGCTTTACTTGGAGGCTGCCAGCAAAAAGAGTGCTTAGAGTACAGGACAGGATTGATGCTATTTTTAACACAACATACTATCATCTTCACGGAGGGAAGCAAAACTGTCAAAGATTCCACTGTTCCACCAGTTCTGTGGTAATTAAGTAGTCTTGCTGGTAATTTCATTCTATCCCATGTATTGCATAAAAATAAGAGTGGGCCAGTGGAAACCTGTGGAGGGAGTTTAGCTCAGATGTTGTTTGTGTGAACTGGTCCCAGATTTCTGACTGATCCGTTCACTTGCAGAGTTGGTGTCTTATGGACTTTTGTGCTATAATTTATACTGAAACTTTAGCTCTAAATGAAGTGATTGTGCCATGCATGGATATATATATATATATATATATATATATATATATATCAATTTGAGAAGCTGTAAGATCAAGTAGATATAAACAGTAACACTTAGATTCATGAAATTGTTTAAATCTTTTTTTAATTAAGTGAATACAATGCAAGTAAAAAACTTGCTTACACGTCAGGTTAAACAAAAGCTTGTCCAATGATCTGCCTTCGTACTCTGTTTCAACTTCAGCTCAGCAAACATGGATCCACTGATCAGAGCAGCGTTTCAAGCTTGTTTACTTTGTGTACACCACTGTAACATTGTGTTACTAGAGGTAAGAGTTACGATTCAAACCAATATCTGTGGACTTTACATATTCTTTAGGATTAATGTAAGCTTTTAAGCCGTGGAAGAGACAGAGAAGGAAGATGAGAACATGGCATCACTGTGCATCATTGATAGGATTAACAACAGGGAACCTCTGTGATAAATACAAAGAAATACAAACTTTTGACACAATAAAATGAATTATAGCTGGAAAATAGCACAACAAATTTGGAGAGGAGAGCATAACTGACAGAACAGGCCCACAGATCACATCTGAGTATATTTTTGTGTCCTGGTGTGAAAGGCACTGACATCACAGTGATGCTATAGACCAGTTGCATTATGGGTACTCAGTGGCGAGATGTCGCCTAATCAACAAAGCTGTGTTTCACACAAGGGCACAGACAATGGCAAGCACACGCACACACACACACGTATGTACACACATGCACATACACACTCTGTGAAGGCACTATACGTGAATGTTAATTCAACTCACAGCAATAGAGAGGATTGACAAATGCATGCATGTCAAAATAGTAAAAATACCTGCATTTCTTCTGTATATTTTAATGGTGCCTAGACGTGCATCTCATCCAGTAAATTGAATTGTCTCTTCGAGCACCAAATCCACATTAAATAACATTTGCTGCTATTTAATCTGCTGAGGTCATGCCATTTTTCTATCTGTTAGTTTTGTTTAATCAGACGCATCCAACGTATCTGCTTATCTTCCTGCAGCTATCAAACTTGCAGACAAATTTCGCACCACCACTTCCTGTTTGTCTCCATGGTGACGAGGACTGGTTTTCCTGCCCAGAGTGAAGCAAGTGTGAGCTGTTGCTCCATTAGACAGGAAGTTGGTGAAGACAGCGTGCTCTGTCAGCAGCATGTCATAGTGTTATCTCTCAGAAAAATTACAGACAGATGACTTGCTCTTTGTAAATGACAACCTACTTATAGTGTTGACAGCACAAAGATTATAGCAACTTTAAGACTACAGAGGATTGGGTAATTTCTTAAGTGCAAGCGAGAGTGGAAGTAAGCAGCCCCCAAAGCTAGAACTAATAAAAAAAGGACTAATAGGACTCGCCTTTCGGATATAAGGCCTGTAGGGAGACATTTTCCAATGAACAGGAAGCCTAAGACTGTCATCTGTATTATCTTCTCCTATTTCTGATAACATAGGACAGTATAAAAATAGCTAGGGAGTTTAGAGCTACAACACGAATATGTTCCTCATGTAAAAAGCCATTATTGTTATATCAAGTTCCCCTTGTAAAGTACTTTCGTTTGTGAAAGTTAAAGATCACATACTATGCCACAAATCCATCAATATCAATATCATCAGACAATATCTTGATATTGATCAAGTAGGTTCTGTGCTGCAGTGAATCCACACTTACTAATATTATCAAGACACATGTTCTGGGCAATTTCCAATATTGATGACAATAACAGGAACTCTACTCTGCTTTGACATTTTATATAATATCCCAAAGTGTTTAATTATAATAAAAAATAAAATAATCTCAGCATGAGCATGTGTGCAATAAGAAGGTGTGGTATATATTGGTATGTACGTGGTATGACGCCGAACACATATTCGATTACCAGTTACTTGCATGGTCTACTTATATATCACTGGTGTATATCATTTCTATGCTCCACACTTAAAAGTATGTGTTCACAATGCTATCAGAATCAGAATTCTTTTTATTGCCATGTATATTTGCACATACAGGAAATGCGCCCAGCATAACAAATCATTTCAATTTGGATTTACTTAGAATTGGAATAGACTCTGTTTTGACACTGATGTTGCCCAATATAACAGCAGGTCCTGCGTCCAGTATTTTTTTTACATAAGTTTTGCCTTCAGCTCTTGAAATTTGCCCTAAAGGCAACAAGAAAGTCTGGACCAATGCCAATTTTAATAATTAAAACCAGGTTTTAGCTTAAATAAATAGAATTCTTAAAAGACAAGCAGTACAAAAATAAATCTGAATAGGCAAATACCAGTAAGAGGGAGAGAAGAGCATAATTAATTGTCCTTTGTATTTAAATTTGTAGTCATATTATACCATTACCCAGATGTTAAAGCGTCAAGACGTCAATTATGTGGGGGTGATGGGACATGTTTTGAAGAAACAACTCCAAGACTGAATGGTGCTCTGCAACGCTCTTCCTCTAAGCCTATTTACAAGATATTAGAGTGTAAGTGGCTCTAATTAAAGTGTAAGCAAGTCTGACTGATCATGTAATTGACTTATACATAGGGGTGTAAATATATTAGACAGGAAAGTGGGCTTGCAGTGTGCAATCAATTCAATGCGGCTGTTTTGGTGGTATGTTTATACAGCGTCAGCTTGTTTACTCATATTGAATATTTTCCCAAGTACTTTTTTAAGGAATGACTCAGATGCAACAAAAAAGTGAACATTAATCAACTTACTGTTATCCATATATCTGGTATACTTCCTGACCACACCATGATATTGATAAACCACAAATATAATAATACGCAGTGTAGATACACCCACTTAAATAGAGATTAGATACCTTTTAACAGTAAGACGTGAGCGTTAAAGGTCACATATAGCCGCAGTAGATTGTACTGAGCGTGCACTTGACTTTTCACTGA
The DNA here is from genome assembly GCF_947347685.1 of Pleuronectes platessa. Lineage (NCBI taxonomy): Eukaryota > Metazoa > Chordata > Actinopteri > Pleuronectiformes > Pleuronectidae > Pleuronectes > Pleuronectes platessa. The sequence continues at coordinate 10,705,681 of NC_070645.1, forward strand.
CTGCTTACAGAGGCCATTACATCATTATCTGACCTCTTATGAATCCAAGGACAATTCAAAGTTTTAACAATATCCAGATAAAGACATGCAGGGCAGAACCAAGAAGCCCTTTTAAACAAGAAAGCCCAAAACACAGCATTACACACATATCTGGGTTCGTGGGTCAGGGATTCATTGACTAGTCCATAAAAAAAGAAATGAATACAAAGGAGAATGCATTGAACAAAATGGAATAGCCCTTATTAGTAGTATTATTATAATTTAAATAACTGATCAAAACGTATATTTTAATTGTAAATACCTAAATCTCCATGAACAGATTTGGCATATTAATATAATTTGGAGATGAGGCCGGAAGCCTTCTGGTTTCCATTTCTAATTTGATAAATCAGGATTGAGCAGACTTGACCTGCCTGCAGGTAACTAGTTGGTGTAAAGAGCAAAAGAGGCAGAACACGCTAACTAAAATGTATCAGCTAGAATCTTTTTAATGTATCTGCATCCTAGAGATTAGCAAAAATGTCTTCAGGACATAAAACCCCTACAAACAGCATCACAATTTGTGTTTTATGTTGAGAAAGTGAGATTTGTGTGATAGAAGAAACGACTCAGATTGTCAACACTGTACGGCAAACTGATGACAGAATCTTGGCCAGGATTGCCGCTGTCTACAACGGAAGCCCCAAAATCTTGGCTGTCTCCCCAGAGGCTTCTTCACTGTCCCACAATAGCCGAGACTGTAAATACCTTAACACTATTGAAAATACCTGAATGTATTTAATTCATTTCTTTAAAAAACTTGTGTATATATTTTTGTTTAAACCACAAACATTGATCAGACCTCAGAAAAGAACCAAACCTTCCATGCGACACCTTTGACGACTTCAGTGTCAGCATGAGCCCCAACTCCCAACCCACCTGCTCACAGCCACAGCAAAGAAAGGTCGGCCAAACACACCAACGATAAAAGTGGAAAGGTGGTTAAGGTTAATTGAATGCTGAATCTGTGTGTTTGTGCGAGCAAATTGTACACTGTAAACCAAATCTAGAGTCTACAATTTGTCACCACTTTATAAATATTTCACGCTGGAAAGTCCCACAGGTAAAACGGCGAGTTGTCTATCAAACTAGATAATAGCAGAAGTTCTATGCCGTTCATTCTTTGTATGCATTTGCTTTTCAAAAGTTTTAACCTGAGCCAGGCCATACAAAAATGATAGTAGTCATAATTTCCAAAACAGGTCTAGCAGCATGCAGCTATAAAAATAGCTTTTATAAGTTATTGCATATGTTCTCTGTATCGGCCGATATACAAAGTCCACACAGCAGAATCTGTATGTTGAAGGGGAAAATGGTTACAGAACATTTTGAGGACAATGTCAGCATCTCATAAAGAGTTTATTTGTTTTGTAACAGTCACACGTCTATCCATGTTGAAACAGTGGATGAAAAATGACTCAGGTGGAAATATGTAACATTATAGCTGTAATCAACATGTACACACACATAGCTGTAATCAACATGTGCGCACACACACACACACACACACACACACACACACACACACACACACACACACACACACACACACACACACACACACACACACACACACACACACACACACACACACACACACACACACACACACACACACACACACACACACACACACACACACACACAGCTCAGCGAGTCATTTGTAAAGTCCGCGCTATGAAAGGCCAGCTATTAAAGGATATAGTAGCTTAGACTGACTGTGCAACAAACAGGCTTAGGATACTTTATGGCACAATGTGCATGCATATACAGTATGTCTGCATCACTGCAGGAGCGAACACAGAAGATCATCTTTTGTTTGGAGGTTCATGCACTGGAACAAACCACAAGTCACTTCCAGAAGCTCCTCTATCTGCCACTGCCTGAGGGTGCCAGGATGTAAGACTCTGCTTTCCTCACCCATAATCATCACACACATGAGCTGTACGTCACTCCTACAGATATTTATAGAAAAACCCCATCTTATGCAATCCACAGAACCAGACTCAGCTACTTGGAATCAGACAGAGAGGTGGGACAGAGCAAAGAAAGGGGACAGAGACGGGCGTGGGATGAAAGTGAGCAGCATGGACAGGATGACACGAAAACTGTGAATGATCCTCCAATATTAGTGAAATATATAAAAATCTTTATGTCACTTTAGTAGCACATTGCTTTAAAACCAAGGGCAAAAACTTTCCGTATCTTTAGGCCTGTGATAATAAGAAACAACAGGGTATCATCAACATTATTTGTTGTCTTAACAAAGGACAAGAGCAGGGTACGTGCAGCAGCAGTTTGGGAGCAGGTATACTCAAAGCTATGATTAAACAGGACTTGCCTCAGACTAGGACAATGCAGCTTTTTTCAACTGGTGATAAATCTACACAAAAGTGGGCATTGGAACATATTCTGACATGTTTCTACTCCAGAAGTACATTTCGACACCTCAAAGATTTGTGTGAATTACTCAAATGTAGACGTAGACCTTCTTTTATCAACTTCATACAACCGAATCGTTCATCTGTAAAGAAAAAGATATAACTATAAGAACTATTTTTTGATGTCGTGCAGATTAAAAACCAGCAAATGCTTTTGTGATTAGTTTGAGATTGATCAGACTCTCTTCAGATTTGAGATTTGCAAACCTCTAAGCTTCAGTGGTGTTAGAAATTGAGATTTCCACCTAGAAAAAAAAAACTTTTTAGCTTTGGCCTAAATCCATTTATGTAAAAGATGAGCTGTGTAACCTATTTAGGCTGTGAGGGACGCAAGTAAAATGTCAATGTATAAGGATTCAACTCAAAATGGGCAACCTGTCACAGAAGGCTATTTTCAGCAAAGCACACACTTTGTCATGCAATTAAAATGTCAAGACAACATATTCCATATCACTCATCATAGAAAACATATTTGCTTCATTCAACCGGTAGAGGTAGTGCCTAAGGCTCCCCAGATCTCCGCGGTCAATTACCGCACTTGTAATGTGTACAGTCCATGAGGTCACCAATTTTAGGCTGCACACAGACATCTACTGAGGGGCCACACCGACATTTGTAGATATGGGTGGATTAGATTAGCCAACTCCATGCTTTGTACATTTGAACTGTACAAATTTGGCTGAAACAGAGTGGCTCCAAGTAGTGACCTGGCAAGGGGATGTCAATTTTATTTTGCCCAATGGTATGAGAAACCGAGTAGCTTATCAAGTGACGAGAAAAACAGCAGGGGAGGTAGCCTAAGGGATAAAAAAAAAGGAGATGTGCTGGCGGCAGCCCTGCTCTGTTGTGCAATCCTGGAGAACAGTTTGAACATGTAGATCCTCCAAACGTGTAGATTTGTATGGTTGCGAGTCAGTGGCTTCATAGTTCGGAGACACATGAATAAGACTGAGGACGTTTGTGATATGACCCTAGATTGCACACATTACTCTGTTGGACATGCATGGACACAGATAGATGATCTAAATGATGGTAATCAATTTAAATCTGAATTTGTTTTAAGTTCGTTCTTCATGAAACATTGTCAGCGTTCTTTCCACAGCCTTTCTGAATAACTGAATGTAATCCTGGGGTTTGGACAGATGTATATCTGCTATAGCTGTTGCTCTAAGAAACATTTAGGAGGAGTTAAATGTTAACTTTAAATTGAAAAAAGCTCCCGTGAAAACAAACTACAATCAGAACAGGATAACGTCATCTAGATTTGGTTTCGTTGAAATTCATGAATCATAAATGCTCTCCTCTAAAGTCAGTTCAACTCTCTGGTTGAAATCTCAGCTGTGTAGAAACATTCTGTCTCTGTTCTGCTGTTATTACAGACATGTCGGAGCTTGCCGTGACCTCTGAACTCGCTCATGGACTGTTCTGTCGGGCAGTGACATTTAGCTCGAGAATGACAAAGGTGTATGGAAAATGGTTAATGTTTGTTTCAGGGCCATTTTTTCTTGTTTTCTTACTTCTGGAACAGAACCAGCACTGTCAGTTTCACTTTGGGTCTCTTCAAGGAAGGATTTGAGTTTCCTCAGATGAGCGTTAAACTGATATCAATCTTCAGCTTTCACCTGCATTTGAGTGACATTTAAAAAGTTAAAATGAATTGACTAAATACTGCATAGAGGCAAACCTGGTGTGTACCTTGCTTTACCCCCCCCCCCCCCAGGCTTAACACAACAACCAGGTGACTGTAATCCATCACAGACTACAGCTTAGATTCAGATTCGGCCCTAAATCGTCTTGGCCTCATATACATTAGGTCATCTAGACGCTGTGTAATCCATCAACTGCCTCTGTTTGAACCTTTAAGCATCTTTCACACTGATATCCATGAAAGACCCTTGGATTCCTTTACCTTAAATAGAGATATGGGTTTAAACAAAACATACCAGCTCCATCCAATCATAATTCTTAACACTGTTAAATTGATCGCAGAAGCCATTACTGTATCTGAATTTTCAAAGCAACATAGAGAAATTTGGGCCAAACCATCAGAGCAAAAATGGTTTGCTTTTTTCAAACAAACCGAAAAGAAATGATGCAGTTTAGCATCATTATCGTTTGGCCAAAAAATTAACTGTATAAAAAAAGCATGTCAGACGTGGTATATATGGTTACAGAAATGTAAGCTTTTGTGGTGATGTTTACTGTGGCCAGCTAGTTGGAAAGATTCATTCTGTGTTTATAAGTCAACCACATCAAATGTGACCCATTAACTTAATAGCAAATATATATTAATGGGCAAGTGGGTCTCTAGTCAGATTATTATATGTTTCAAATTTAATTAATTCCTAATTTGCTAAAGAGGCCACTTCTGGATGTGCTCTTTCATGTGTGTTGACCACTGCCACATGTAACAAAGTCTAGGAGGGCAACCACAGACAGACATGCACAAAGAGCAAGAAAGCGGAGAAGCACCACGTATCTAAGGGCCAATACTTTTCTCTGTCACGTGAACTGTAATGTTGTCATCGTTTACACTAATAGGCCACAGGAACAATTTCAAACGCATTTTTAAAAGCAGAGGTTTTTACTGAAGGCTGCTGCCCACTTTCATCTGCTTTCCCATGTTTATATATTCAAAAGCACTTCTCTTCAAATTAAAGCATCAGATAAATCCTTCAGTAAACAGCCTGGCTTTTACTGAAGAAAGGATGAAGGAGAGTGCAAGAGCGAATGAACTGAGGGCCCCAGAGATTAATAATACAGCCCGAGTCCATTGATCGAGCATCATCTATTAGTGTGTTATAATAATGTGTGTTAAACATTTGTTAAAAAAATGTTTAACACACCGCCTGCCAAGTTTGCTCTCCCTCTCTCCTACATATGAGCATTGGCCCAGCGCAAATATTCAGCAAAGGGAAGAGAAAGAGAGCAGGGAGCAGAGATAAGCTGTCTTGCATGGGAAGATCTGCTCTCTCATGACACATAGCCCCGGCAGCTTATACTGCATGTGCACAACAGGAAGCCAAAAAAAAGAGAGTTCACTTTACGTACACACACGCACACACACATCAGGCAACACTAATATCATGGGAGTTGTTACTGTATAAAAAGCTGACCAAAAAAAAAAAAAAAAAACACTGCTGATGATTTACTGTACGAGTCCAGCACTCTTGCAGCCAATCACACATTTATAATGAGAGCACCGAGGCCGAACAGCTGGACAGATGTCAAGCAGGGCTTGTCAATCAGCTGACAGATGACAGCAAGTAGCTAACGTTTCATGTGGCACATCCCAAAAAAGGGATGATGGGGGACATAACTGTGAATCGCAGTATGCGGATTAGATGACTCACCGAGTGGTTGACTCCCCACATGACCACGCTGAGCAGAGGGTCGCTGGCACGGAAGAGCTTCACTTTCTGGGCGACGAAGTGCTTCTTCTTGGTCTTCGTCTTGCTCGCAATGGATGCGGCAATGCTGATCGCCGAAGCCATCTTAAAGCAAACTGGCTGGTTGATGCAGTCTGTGCGATAATCTGGACTTGAACCCCCCCCTTCAAGCTGGCGCGGTGGCCACCGGTTCACGATGCAGCGACACCGACACTGTTCATTTAGCCTGCTCGCAAATCAAAGTGCCCCGATTCTTTCCTCCTTCATCCAACGCCCCGCACTCAGCTTGACAGACGCTATGGCCCCTCAACCTCGACGATGATTCGAATGAGAAACACACACAACGTGTTTGAGTTAATGCTGCTGCTGTCCTTCTCCTGACAGACCGCCGCTTCCCTCAGCCCACATCACAAGTCACCTCTCCCGCTTGACCCGCCTGGAGCTCTCCGCACCCCCGCGAGCGAGCTCTCACTGAGCTGGCGTTAGCATAGCCGATTAGCTAGCTAGCTAGCTGGGCAAACATCAACCGTTAAATTTCGTTAAATTAATAAACGCATGAAACGGTAAAAACGTGAGGCGGGGTGACACGAGCAAAACAAAATGTCGCACAGCATCAAAGCAAACCATTCAAGTGACACCTTAATGGGGCTGAATGGCGAACTGCACCCGCTCCGCACTATCAGCTAACGTGAGTCCCTCCGACCTTCGCTTCGCTAGCGAGCTGACGGCACAAAGCAGAACTCCGCTCGGCAGCTAGCTGCCACTAGCCTGCGGGCTAACTAAACGTCAGCGAGCGTTCGCGGCGCGGCTCTCCTCCTACGCTTCAGTCCTCAGAGACTCGGCTGTATCCTGACATGTTGCTGCCCCCGTTTGAATGAAGACGCCGGGGAGCGGGTGTTCGGATGCGCGGGTGACCAGCTCCGTCTGCAGCAGCAGCGGCGCTGAGGTTCATGTGTGCCGCTGTCAGATGACAGCTGGACGGAGGGGAGGTGACAGCCGGAGCGCTCTGCAGTGTCTGCAGCGCTGATTCGCTGCAACCCCCCAACCCTCCACACGGCCTATGCTACTTTTCTCTGCCTTTTAATAGCACGCACAAGGCTATTTATAAGACCAGGTTACATTTGCATTCACATGTAAATTCACAATGACAATATAGCGTAAAAATGCATGGATAGTATTTGACTGCTATCATGTGGTCCGTCGTTTAAGTCCTTGGAGGACGAAGACCAACGTTGAAAGTTTTGATGACACTTATTATTGATGATTGATTTGATTGCCCCAAAGGACATTGATATGTATAATGAAATGGAATATTCTATATATGTTCATTATTACAACATTAAAGGCAAAGTTGGCTATTTGTTCAATATGGCACTCATAACTTGCTCATGTTAAATATTAATATAAACAATATTTGCGAGGTGACACAAATATTTCACCTCACTCTTGTCCTTTGCGACCCTCACTGTCTGCAAGTCAAGTTTCAGGATTTATTTTTTAATGTCTGTGTCCTTTCTCTAGGATGAAACTTAAGTGAGTAAAACCTTGTGAAAGTTGACTTGCAGATAATATGGGTCACCATGAACAAGTGTGAGTTGAAATATCTTTAAATAATATTTAAAATGAGGAAGTTATGAGTGCCATATTAAAAAAAGGAGCCAAATTTGCTTTAAATTTTCATAAAAATAAAATAAATAATAAAAAAAGTCATTATACTAGTCAATGCCTTGTGGGGCAATCAAATCAATCGTCCATAAAAGGTGTCATTAGAACTTTCAAGGTTTGTCTTTCAGCGATGGACCACATGACCACAGTGGCATTTGCAGGTGGGCATATAAATCGGTATGTGTGTGTGTGTGTTTGTGTGTGCACATGTTCACTTTAGCCTCATCTAATCATGCATTAGAATAATAACCTGCATATCACCCCCCCCCCCCTCCCCTCCATAATATGGATTGCTTTAGCTGAGATTAATCAGGGGCTTATTTCAGGCTGCCTAGTGATGGTCTCCCACTCTACCACTGTCTATAGAGGACGTTGGCTTTCTGCTCACACTGCTGAGATAGATGGCAGTGCCTCACTTTATGAACAAGAGACTCATCGTGTGCTGCTGATGCTATAGAGTTCATTTGTTTTAAGACTCCACCTCAATGTGACCCACACAGGACCGATCTCCATCCCTGGACATACACACATCATAAAAATTCCACTGTGACTTTTCAATATTCCTACTATTCATATTAGGAAGGAGTCCAATCTGTAAATGTCAATTTTGTAATGTAAATATTAATCCATCAACACACAAACCCAGATTGACTAAAATACATTGTATTTTAGTTCATTCATTATTTCAATGGATTTTGTATTCAATTATTTCGTGTGACCCTGGTTTAAGTTATTGACCAGTCATCATTAATCATATTTGGCTATTCAATTTATTTATTCATTCTCATCAAAATTGACTTAACTTGTTTGTTATGTGTTATTTGACCGGTTTTCTTATTTATTTGGAGATTTAATCTAATTTTATTAATATTTAGAGCACTGAAAAGAACTGACAGACAGTCAGGCCCCCAATGAAATTGTAAGGATCATTATTACTATTATTCAGGCAAATTAATATGCTCAAATTCGCACCTCCTTTTATATATATTTTTTTTACAATTTGTTCTCTTTGCCCACACACATATTTAATCATATGATATAACGATACAGTTTAAAGATGTCTGTAAAACATGTGGGAGTAGAAGAACAAAAGGAAACATTGGAGCAGTGAGATGAAATAATCATTGGTTGATGCAGTGTTTTTATACAATGCATCAACCAACTGAAAGTCAACTTTGAGCTATTTAGCCCAACGTAGCAAAGGTTGCCTAGCAACGCAGGGTCAACCTCCTGTTCCCAAACACTGGACCTCCTCTGTTCCCTCTGGTTCCTCTGCTGGGCTCACATGCTGACTACTGGTTCCTCTGGTTCCTCTGGTTCTTCTGCTCGGCTCACATGCTGACTGCTGTCAATCAGCATCTCCCTTCGGTTGGAAACACAGGTAAGTCGCCCTCTGCCTCTTTGTGTTGTGTAGCCACGTTGTTGGGTTCGCTTTGTAGTTGAACTAGTAATATCCACGACTGCAGTTTATAGAGATAATTCCAGTGAGCACGAATTGAGCGGCTAGCCTCCCTGCAAGCTAACCGAAGCTAACCAACAAACCCGGAGTTGACATGTATGTTTTCTTAATTCAGTGTCTATTTGTGAGAGCTCAAGTCGTGGCAGCGGCAGCTCGTAGAGGCACTTCCGGTGGCAACAGAGACAGACGCTGTTATGAATGTATCATTCATGTTCGTGCCTTTGAACTTCAAAGTTTTTTAAATATTAAAGTCACTTGAATCCAGTCCTGACTACAAAAGCTTTGCTATCTTTGACACATGTAAAACCTGCTGTTTGTGTTTGTGTCTGTTATTGCAGCTCTGTAGCCATTTTTAAGGTTAAAAAATGTATCATCAGCAACAAAATATGTCATTACAATAGACTCCTTCAGTTGTACTTGGTAGCCTTGGTGGAGATGTTCTTGGAATTACTGGTAAGCCAGGAAAGTATAAATAACAGTTTGCTTCAATATCAGTACATTTCACTTTATTTAAACAGGATAAGCCAGCCTGTGCCAATATAACAATATTACTGAACTACGGAAGACATGAGAATAAAACTTGGTTAAAAAGTAGTAGGTCAGTAGCTGCTTGTTGTGTTTGTATACAATTGGATGGGAACATTTTGTGAGTATCTCTTTGCTGTCTTGTAACACAAAAACACACATTTATTCAGAGAGAGAACAGTGTGCCTGGTCCTACCCTTTGGAAAAAACGTTGTTCCTTTGAGGTATGTCCATCTACTTTGGTACAGTTGTAGTCATAAATTGCTACATGAGCAGTGGTATCTCTGTGCATCAATGCTATCATGGAGTTAATCACGATCTTATGTAGAATTCAAGGCAAGGATAACAATGCACATTTCTCCTTTGGTTTATCACAGTTTACTAAACAGTGTGGTATCAAAGTCAGTTGCTTCCAAACAGTGTTGGATCACAGACATGTGACTTTATATATCAGTGGCAGTTTCTGTTGATAATGGAAGTGCCTCTACGAGCTCCCGCTGCTGCGATTTGAGCTTGCCCTTACTGGTCTTTTTAAAGTGGCCACAGAATGGGGAAGAAAGCGAAGAAGGGGTGTGAAACTCCGTCCAAGGACAAGGTGAGATACTGATAATGAAAGCCTTCTCTTCCTGTGAAATGTGTGTTGTTACTGAAAGTTACTGTTACTGAAGCTGCACAAACCCTGAAAACATCAATGATGCAGCCCTCTTCGTTTTCACAGTTTGAGGCTCTTCCTTTTGAAGGCAAAACCCCAGAAACAGTGGTCCTGCTGCTGAGTTCACCAGAGGAGGACATCCTGATTAAAGCCAGTGAAGCAATCTATATATTTGCAGAGAAAGGTGCTGCTGACAAATCACACACACACACACACACACACACACACACACACACATACACACAGCAATTCAAATTAGAAACCCTGGTTGGGCTTCAAGTAATTTCAAGTATTTTACACATATAGATTTTTTTGCAGCACAGTAATGTGAGACCCCGTCATATTTTTGCTTTGTGGGTCCCACTTCTGTTATATTCTTCCTCACATCTTCAATCAATCCATCCAATTCTATTTGTATAGCCCATAGTCACAACACAAGTCACAATTTGTCTTCACTCACAATGAATCCACATCTCTTGAAGCTGTGTGCTGATTTTTCCTGTTCACTGTCTCCCCCTGTTGCTAGGAGATGAGAACAAAGTTTCTCTGCTGGGGCTGGGTGCACTGGAGCCTCTCAGTCGGCTCATCGCTCACAACAACGTGCTGATCAGACGCAACGCCATCATGGCCCTGGGCACCATGGCCGTCCATGGTGCGTCACACAACATACGTCATCAGTGCAGACTTGCTTACTGAGGGATTTGATGGCTTACGATACATTATGTAACTATTGGCTGACGGACATTACAATTTCCGGATAATCCTCCGTCCATTGACTCTGTTGAATGATTTGTTGCCTGGCTGCATAACTGAGAGTTTTGTTGGTTTAACAGACTGATTGACTGGCTCATGGCTTGGTCGTTACAGAGAGATTAACATTGTCTATTGTTTTCATTGAAAGGTGATGTTACGGGTGCTCTTAAAAAAACTGACGTTATTCCATCAATTATCGACAGACTATCACCTGAAGGTGAGTCATTTGGATTGTAAGATGAATCGGCTCCCAGTAAGTCGATATTCACTGAATATTAGCAACAATAAAACAGAGCAAATAGAAATGTCCTTTATCTAATTATTTGTTACATACATCATTATGTAGCACATACATTTTTCCCCCATATCTTCTGTTTTCTTTTATATTCAAGAGGATACAGTTGTCCAAGAGTTTGCAACCCTGTGCCTGGCCTCTCTTTCGCTGGATTTTCTATGTAAGGCCCAGATCTTTGACCACAAAGGCTTACCACCTTTAATTCAGCTTCTGTCCAGTCCAGACCCAGATGTTCAGAAGAACTCGGTAGAGATCATCTTCAACCTAGTTCAGGTGACTCAAAGTAAAAGTTACATTTATCTGCTCCTTAAAAGCCAATAAATACATGATTGATTTGTAAAACATAGTAAGTTAACCTCTGTTGTACTCTGTGTTACATTTAAAGGACTACCAGTGTCGTGTGGCGGTTCATGAGTTGGGCGGGATCCCTCCACTTCTGGAGCTGTTGAAGTCGGACTTCCCTGTCATTCAGCGTCTGGCTTTAGAGACTCTGATGAATGTCACCACTGATAAAGATACATGCCACACCTTCAGTGAAGAGCAGGGATTCGAGAAGGTCATGGAAATCCTGAATAACAAGGTACGTCTGTGAGTGAGAGGGACAGAACAAATCCTTTGGTGGAAGCATGCATGTCCCTGTGCTGCTCCAAAGCGTTGTAATGATAAAGTAATCACAGTTAAAAACCTCCGTCCTGACAAACTCAAACCCAAGTCAGTTCAAAATATAAATGAAACAGCCTGCTTTTCTCCTACGAGTTTGTGATGCACTATAACTGTATGTCTGGCCTATTATTATTTTATTCTGGCTGATATTGCTTATTGTTGTTGAATGTCCTGATACCTTTTTCATAACTATTAATTGTGTGTCTTCCAGGACCTCAGTGACCTTCATGCTAAGGCCCTGAACGTATTAGCTAACTATTTGAGTGACAGTGAGAGGGTGCACCTCATCCACCAGGGCGGAGGCCTGACCACGCTGATGAACTTTTTTTTCACCCCCAACTCGCCTGAAATCCAGTCCATTGCTGTTAAATGCATAAACAGGCTTGCGCAGAGCTGTAAGAGATTATACATTTCTTTTATCTTTTCAACTGTAGGCTTGAAAGTTATGAGCTGTAGCTGTGTTTATTTTTATATTAACGATGCTGTGTCTGTGTGGGCGTGTGCGTTTAGCTGAAAATCGAAAGATGCTCCATGAGCAGAATGTGGAGAAGGTTCTGGTCGACTATCTGTCTGTGGCGGACGTCAGCGTGAAAACATCTACCTGCAAGGCTGTGGCTGCCATGAACCTCCACCTAGCCAGTAAAGAGCGCTTCCGAGAGCTGGGTACGTACTGTTGACATTTGCCCACACGGCATATATCATCAACAGTACACGCTGACCACGATAAAGAATGAACTGGATATATTTGTGTTTCAGGTGGGATCCCTGCATTGGTAAAGGGGCTGAAGGGTGAATGTGTGGAGCTGATAGAGGCAGCATCCCATGTCCTTGCTAACCTCACGCATAACAACCACCTCAGCAACATGTGAGTCATAGACAAGCTGTGAGCATGTATATACACATCATTAACCTACACAGTAAGTTACCCAAAAGGAAGCAGTCAATTAATACTTTTGAGGAGATTGAAGTTGTATTTAAATTATAGCATATTTCCAAACGTGTAAAACAGTTAGTGGTACAGTTATAGTCTATAAAATAAAAAGGCTTAGGATGAGGTAGCACTAAAATGTAACAGTATGCCGTTCTATCCACCATCTCACAAATGACTTAATGCTTCATCTGTCTCATCACGGTTCTCACTCCCCTCCATTACTCCTCCACATATTTTATTCTCCAGCCAAATTCTCTCTGCAGCATCAGCTCTCACTGTCTTTCCTCATATTTCAATATTACTGTTGTCTTCAGTTCTCAGGACGCTACCAGTTATCTCTACCTCCCACATAGCAACCCCTCATTATCCTAACTCCTGTTGTTAGTTGTACATGTGTTCCATGCTCATGATAGAAAATCTATGTTGTATGCACATATGAACGTGAGAGACCGCATTGGCCAGTTCTGTTGGCTCAAAGTAAATCTCCAGTACATTTCTATGGTACCCCGCAGGGCGGTGTACGAGGCAGGAGGCCATGCGATCCTTGTCCAGCAGCTCAAAAGAAGCTGTCCGAAGACGGTAGCCAATGCTGCTGCCACGCTTTACAACATGGCACAACAGGAAGTCATTCGCAGCAGCATTCTATCACATGGAGTCATACAGGCTCTGGTGGAGCCCTTAAAGTCCACAGATACACAGGTGTTGGTCAACACCACACTGTGTCTGGCAGCGCTGGCCTGTGATGAAGAAGACAGGGCAGAGGTTTGTTGTTTGTGTTTTTCTAATGATTTACAAATTTCTCTGAGTTCTGCCTTGTTGAAAGACAAAAATACAATGAAATTTAGAGGTGCTTAAAGGAAATATCAGTGATTTTTCTACGTTTTTATTTACTTAACCCACAACAAAAATCCAAAAAACTAAAAATACTTGTGACAAGCAATAGTTTCTTATAAATTGTCGATGTTATATGCTTTTGCGAGTCTCAAAAAACCATCCCCCTCTCCCACATAGCTACTGAGTGCAGGAGGCCTTCAGCCACTGGTCAATCTGCTGCGCTCTTATCACAAGGAGGTGCTACAGAGTGCATGCATGGCAGTAATTGTCTGTGCCAGTGATGAGCCCACCACTGTGGAGATGTGCAAATTTGGGTAAGACTGAAATATAACAATGACACAAGGATATGTCAGACTATGAGTGTAAACTACGACAATTCAGCAATACCATAGAAATGCAGAACCAACACTGAATAATTTCATAAACCAGTAGGTGGCAGTATAGGACAGTATTAAATGTGGTTGCATATGAAAGTAAGGGAAGGTTTCTTGTGTAAATGCTTACACACATATTCATTTATAGATCTATCAACACATTTCTGAATTTAATTGTGTGTTTGTTGTGTTTTTGTGTGTCTCAGAGCTGTAGAACTGCTTCAGGAAATCAACCAGTCAGTGAAACGCCGGAGCACTTTCAGCGAGTCAGCCATGATCAGCCTGCTCAAGTACAACTTGTCTGTGAAATACAGCCTGACAGATCATCTAGCCTCCACTGATGTGGTTAGCGATGGCTTCTATGATGCCGGCAAGGTGCGTCCACTGTTGCAGTTTATGTGCCACAGAAGTAATGTCAAGGAATGTAGATTTAAGTTGAATAAAAAAAAGTTACCACCTGATTTTATTTTGGAACCATAACTATTTGTAATGTAATCACAGCAACATAATCTTGGTTTTCTTTGTTCCCCCTTATCTTTAACATATGACCTCAAAGATTATGTTTTGACGATAACATGGTTTCTCTCTGTATCTTTCAGGCTCATGCAGGACAGAGGATCTTGACATTGGAGGAATTTTCCAAGCAGCCAGTCAAACAGCAACGACCCATCATCGCTGTCAACACAGTGATTGAGTATGAGTCCAATATCACAACATCATGCTTTGATGGATTCAATAATTGTATTAAATTACATGCGTATAATAGGTTATTATGGACTAACACATACTGTACATAATCATCCTGCATACATAAGAAATATAGTGTCATTAACACACCAATGCCAATTTCCATTTGATATCTTGGATTAAAGTACATTCCAGCTCTCAGTTAACTTTGGAATTTCGAAAATATACACCACAATCCCAAACTATTACAATTACCTAAACCTACATTAATCAGAGCGACAACAGGACCAGTAGAGGACCATTATACTACTAGCAACACTGTGAATACAATTTATTGTGGCTCTTAGTTCCCCCTCCCCTCGTCTGCTCCAATCCGTTGCCCTACTTTTCTTCCTCTCTCTTCTCTCTCCCCCCCTCTCCCCTATTGCCTTCATTGTACCCCAATAGTGTGGCCTCACAGGGTAAGTTATCCCTTTTTCTTTACGATAAAAAAAAAGGCAGAGTAAAGGAGCATTTGTATCGAGGGGACTGGACTTCTCAACATCTACATACACGTCCAAGCACAAGTGCACGTACATGCACACCAATGTAGATGCAAAAGAATGTGCTATTACATACTGTTGACTGAGACACAGACTTACACAGAGAATAAGAAAAACCCACAGGATGTGCATGTCATACTAAGGCCTTTAGCATGTGGATGAATTCACATTCCCCCTTTCGGTAACTCATGTCCACGATGCCTCCCTACATCACGAAAACACACACAGCTTCCAATGCATTCTTAATCAAGCTGGTTTCTGCAGTTTCACACATGGCTTAGTTTGAACCAAGTTAAACTTTCTTTTAAAGCGCTATATGCTATTTTACTTTTATTCAATCAATATTTTCTTTTATTCTTCTGTCATGAGGCCACATGGCATAACTTACTATATATCCTAGAAAATATAAACAAATTGTATCCAGATATATATCTCACAGCAAATACTTCTTATTATAATATTTAATGGTAATTTTCCAGTTCCAATGCCTGTAATTAAAATTCAATACTAATATGAGAAATGTGTTCAGAACACTGATTTTAAATAAACCAAACCACGTCTTAATGAAAAAAAAAAAAAATTGGGAAAAACAACCAAACGATCAGTGTTTTAATTAGATCCAAAACAAGCACAGAAACATTAAACAAGACAATCCTGAAGGATCACACTCACCATGGTCTCCCCTGCAGCTGGTGTTTGTGTTGTCCCTCTCAGCTGGTACATCAACTCTCTCAGCCGCTGTAAGACAAGAATAAAGTAGTTTTTCCTCACAGCCTTGTTATCCGTTCTTCTTGTATTTTTGCAGTTGCTGCCATGTATGCATAACACTTAGCCTCCGTAATTATGTATGTGCAATAAACTTAAAGTTCTGATCATCTTTAACAGGCATTTAATCTTAAAGACACTGGCTCACATGTCTTTTGAGAATACAACATCTCTGTCTGTACAGGAAGAGGCAAGACAGTGACCAACAGGAAGACGAGACTCAACCTGTGTCTCCTGCAGAGAAACCGTGGAAGATGGTGGAGGACGTCTCTTTGCAGGTTCTAGTTAAAGAAACCAAAGACTACATCCTCTCGCTGGATGATGAGCGGGAGCAGTGCGCTGCCTTGGCCAGGTAATGGAACTCTGAAGTCTGCACATCATCCAAAGAAAATCATATATTAAATCATTAGCAGTCCTCATTGTCTAAATCTCCAGAATCATGGAAATGAATGAAAACAAGATGTACTTCCTGCACACCAAATGGCTCAGAGTTTCTGAATTGTAATGGGTTGCTTGTGCATGGATGTGGTTGTAAGGATGGTGAGCGAAGCCATGGGTGGAGCAGTGGAGATGGAGAAGTTGCACGCTTTCCCGTGGGTGCTGCACCTCAGCGAGCTCAAGATCCAGCTTCAGTCTAACGTTATTCCCATCGGGCTGATCACCAGAGGAATCTACCGTCACCGGGCTCTTCTCTTCAAGGTACCACCGACATAGTTAACACACAGAATTGTCAGCTCCCCACTATGCCATTTTTTAACTTTCATCTTTCTTACCCTTCTGTATTGTCTTTGCAGGCATTACATTTCGTCTACCCTCTAAATTCACCCCTTGCGCCACATATAAAATGACTCTCCTTCTTTTACTGTCCTGCTCTAGTTTCCTATATTTCAAGGTTATCATACTCCATCTTTTCTCCTCCTCTTTGTCAGTGTCTGGCTGATTGCATCGGGATGAGCTGCACACTGGTTAGGGGCGAGTATAACCGGGCTTGGAATGAGGTTCTCCTCTTCGGTGTGGATCCCTCCAGCGGCGGCCGCTCTTCAGGGCCCAGCCGCTTCATAGTGGACCTCATGCACAGGCCTGGAAGCCTATTGGCAGGGAATACCCCTGCTGCTGTGCAGTACCAGTATATATAGAACAGAAATACTAAACCAGAACGCTATGTAAAATATGTGACCAGTCATTTTATTTGTATTGCTTGTGAATTGCTGGTTCACCTTTATACCATTCAATTAAAGGATTAGATGTCAGTTGTTTATTTTTGGTGCATCCACAAACCCTCCCCTACTGGAGATATCATAACATGTTTTGTGAAGCTATCTTATGACCTTAACGTTTGACCACCCAAATCAAATCAGCCAACATTTGTGTGAAGCTAAACTTTTGATGTCACCTCTTTAATAATTTTATTAATAATAAGTTTATTTTCTATAGAACTTTTCAACACTCGTAAAAGTGCTTTACAAAAATCAATTTGAAATCCACAATCAAACAATTTACAATCAGAGTAAAAATAATCTCTCCTCTCTCTGGCATCCGTCTGTCTCTTAAGACAACAGCACCTCAGTTGGTCCGGATCAGTCCTTTTGGGAGCAGCAGTTGGATTGGCTCAGCTGTCCCAGTCTCCTTAACCAATGATGCACCCAATTACTGCATGCTACTGATGTGCATTATTTTCTTTTTTTTTAATTGTAAACGCTATTAAATGTGTTTAAATACAGATCCTGCAGATATGTGCTCAACACAGAAATGATCCAGCTAAAGTGACATAATGATACATTTAGAAAACTACAATTTACAACTACATTTAGAAAACTACAATTTGTCAAAGATAATATTTAACATTAATACTGGAATACTTTTATGACAGCCAATGTGTCTACTTTTTATAATCCTTTGTTTCTTTCCAAAAAGCCACTGCACCTACGACACTATAAGAGCACTTTAACACTAAATAAGCGACGCTCCCAGTTTACTTTGACCTAGATAACTATATTTTGACTGTCACCCAGCAGTCCTGTATCAGCAGCCGGAGGGAGGACCAGACCAGATCGGCGGGTAAACAGTCCCCACGACGCACAGCCAGTGCGCTCGTCTCTCACTGGATTCACTGGATCTTGACTTTAGACTCGCACTTGACACAGCAGCAGTAGCAGGAGCAGCAGGAGCCGTGACCATGTCCCGATTCGTCGCTCGTCTTTTCGTTGCTGCAGCCAGATCCGCGGTGGCACAGAGGAGGATCCCGGTTCTCGTCATCCGTCCTTTGACCACATGTCACGGTAGCGCTCGGTTTCCTTATTTGGCGCTTGTTTGTTTGTTTGTTTCTTTTTTGGTGGTGGTCGTGGCGGATGGTGGGGGGTGTTCACAGTTAACTGTAGCTGCTAATCCCTGCAGGTGCATTGTTTTAATGTTTTGTTGATGGTTGGTTTACTTGCTTTTTTTGTTGTTGTTTGCACTTGCTTTATGAACCTATTGATTAAATGACCTCCAATAGTCTTCAAATCCACATGCAACCCCCCCACATGTCATTCCCAGGTTTGCAGTCCCTCACCCGTTACGATGAGACCACTGACTGGCAGAAGAAACTCACCCCAGAGCAATATGTGGTCACCAGAGAGAAAGAGACGGAGGTGGTGAGTTTCATAATGCAGCCTCATGCCACCGTCACACAACAGGAAACAGGCACATACAGGAATTAGGGTCAAACAAACGCTATCTCACTCTGACATGCAAACTGAACTTTGATCTTCAGTGTATTACTGACCTCAGACCAGTTTTACCTGCAGCTACAAACATTTGGTGTGTTTATGGATAATAACGTAGCCATTTTATTGTCGTTCCCACAAAACCGCTTTAAAACCACAACACAAATTTCATGACAAAAATCTTGCTTCTACTCAACTATCATGTGCGCCTGTTCCTATACCACTGTAATTAAACATATATGTTACAGCCCTTTAGCGGGATCTACCTGAACCATAACGAAGTGGGAATGTACCACTGTGTCTGCTGTGAAACTCCGCTCTTCAGGTAAAACATTGGGCCTAAGCATTAAAGGGATTTTTTTGCACACAAAACATATTTCGGTTTTTATTCCCACATATGCTTGGATATCTCTTCAGAAAGCAAGGACTACAATCTATTATAATTCACATATAATTGAAATTCTTTGAATGCATGCGTGCTGATGAAAGGTTGTTTCCTCTCCTGACAGTTCAGAGGCTAAGTATGACTCGGGGACAGGCTGGCCGGCATTCAAAGAGGCTCACGGCACATGGGAGCGGGATGAAAGCCATGCCTCCATCTTTCGTCGCCCCGACAACAGCCTGGGCAGTACTGGGACAGAGGTCCTTTGTAAAAACGTGAGTTGCGTTCTGAGCTGAGAGGCTGAAGTTGCGTTTACTTTGCACGGCTGCTCGAAAACAGATTTAATAAAAGCAACTGAGGTTTGGATTTTCATCTTTCTGAGAATACAACCGTCACTTTAGTACTTTAGTTTTGACTTTTTTTGTGTTTGTGTGTGTCGTGCAGTGTGATGCCCATCTGGGACACGTGTTTGATGACGGCCCGGACCCGACAGGTCAGCGGTTCTGCATCAACAGCGAGGCCCTGACGTTTAAACCCAGAGGAAACCACATTTGTGGGGAGAACTGCATGGATCACTGAAAACACACCTCCATATGTTTCATCATCAGTCGAAGGCAAATCAAAGCCCAGAGTTTACAGAGAGACGTGATGTTAGGGTTTTGACCATTGCAGGTCAGGAGTGAGAATTTAATTCTTAGCTTTTGTTGTAAATAAAATTCCTGGAGTTTTTTTAAACTGAAAGAATCTATTTTCAGAAAGACTATAAATTTGCTAAACACATTTTTTATTATATGAAAATCAACACTGAAACAGTCGCTTCAATCCAAAATGAGAAAAAATAAAACAGAATTCACACCTATTGTTTTTTGTTTTCTAATTTTGTGTGTAAATCCTAAACTTGACATGTTAGTGTGGAACAAAGAGGCCAATCTATTGATGCAAAAAATGTCAGCTTAATTATAAAGGTTTGATTTGTCTCAAAAATGTTAAAATAACCAAGAGGACCTCTTTTTCTGTAGAGATTGCAAAACACCGAAAGTTCCGATATTGCTGCTTTGGCGCCACATGTACAAATCCAAATGTGTTGCTTGTTTTAATAATCGAGTAGACCTGATCGATCATTTTTCAATAAATGTTCTTTGAATCTGTGTTTTTTTTCTCTACTGTTCTGCAGAGTTTATTAGGAATTAAACTCATTATTGAATTTAACGCTGCCCCCTGTAGTTGAGATGCGCACATGTCAACATCCCAGTGTGACCAAATCTCTGCCTGTAAACCAAGTTAATATTTAACATGACAGGCCATCCTCTGTTTGTCTCCCTCTATCTGTTTTCCTTGTCTGTGTATAAGGTTGAGTAAAGCAGCTATAGAAGAGAGAGCACACAGAGAAAGAAGGGACACACAATTATAAGGAAAAGTATTTAGAAACGCAGTAAAGTAAGAGCACAGGAAGCCGAGCGATCCCACAGGACCACGAGTCTAATTCTGGAGCGGATCATTGTCAGTGCTATAGGATGGCTGGAGGGTGGCGATGCATGTTGGCGACTGTGGTTGTGTTGAGTGTGTGTCTGTGGGAGTCCAGCGAGGCTGTAGGGGGGGCTAGGAGTCGACCACGACCCCAAAGACGACCTCCGAAGAAGCCAAAGGTCGAGTCTGTTGAAGTGACCCCACCAGCAGAGAACATAGACATAGAGCGGGTAAGAAACCGGATAGAGCCGTACTGTGTTTGACTGTGTGCTATCACGGATGATCATGATTATTTTTTCATGTTGTGTGACGATGCTGTAAAAACATTTCTGGAAAAGCTGCTGGTAGTTTCCAGGTGGATTAGCAACAGCAGGGTGAGAGCGCCACAGTAAATAGTTCACTGAAGGTTGCCTGACCTTTACACACAGTTAGATTCCGGTTCTCACTTGTCAGTACCAAGATAACACAATCATACAAATAAACAAACATACGAGCCTATGTTATAAAGTTCCGAAATGTTTTTCCTGGGGATGACCAATTGCACACGTCAATCCAAGAACGCTTGTGAAAAAACATTTGCCAATTTCTTGCCCAAAGCCTCAAGCGTATGAACAAACACATGAGTCTGCTATAATATGGATTAGAGTGGGGGAGGCAATGTGGACTTGCTTGCGAAATTGGGTCAATATTGCGTTTGGGGAAAATATTGGAATTATCAGTGAAACTTTACAGAAGGAAAGATAATAAAGCAGGTAATTTCGAAACAGAGACTTTTCTGGTATTTTATATTGCTGGTCATGATACCCTGGTTATATTTTGGACAAATCCTAAGACAGGGGTTTACAGGATCATCATTTTTTTATATGGTGAAATGATTTTCCATGTCCATGTAATGTCGGAGATGTTATTTTGTCTTTACAAATATTTTCTCTGAAGCTTTAACGTGCAGTGGGTCAAATTTTGGAGGATCCACTTTCTAAAATATATAATATAATATTCATTACAATGTTTTAATCAGTGTATAATCACTTAAAATTAAGAATACTTGTGTTGTCCAAACCTTGACATTTATTCTTTGGGTACAATGGGAGCCGGTCCTCTTCCACCGAGTCCGCCATGTCTCTATACTATAGCACAGAATTGAAAAACCACACATGGGCTCTTATGAAGGACATTATTTTATTTCATCTGAAGGCCACGGTTTCTGGACGGGGAGGTTGAGGTGTTGCAATTCGCAACTTGACCACTGGATGTCGCTTATTTCCCACATGCTGAACCTTTAATAGATATATCTTTTATCCATTTTGCCTGATCCTTCAACGCGTTGCAGATGACAGGAAGGTGGTACCTGCTGAACGCGGCCTCCAAATGCTCATTCCTGATCAATCATGGCACCCGAGTGGAGCCCACGGTCATGAGCCTCTCACGCTCCTCCGCCTCCGAGCAAACACTGTCCGTCAGCACGAAAACACGACAGTAAGTACTGCTGTCTACATGTGTAATCAGTAACTGTAACTTTTCAGTACCCCGATGTATCAGCAGAGGGGGCAAACAGGCAACTGATCTCTCCACTCACCTGCTTCAAGCTGACTTCATGTTTATGTCTGAATCCATCTCAGTTCCGGTAGAACAGAAGAAATCGAGTTCAATCAGAGGCCGCAAAGAGAGAGAGACAGGATGTTTATTGTTTACCACAATTCTTCCAATTCTACCATTTCTTCAATGATGCCAATTGCTCTCCTCTCCTCAGTGCTCACCAGTGTTGGGAGATATTACAGGTCTACCATCTCACCCCAACCCCGGGACATCTAACACTAAAAGGTCGGTCCATCTATTCTATCACAGTATCAATCCTGGCAGTAAATCAGCATCGCACGGTCTGACCGTGCTTCCTGTCCTCATGTCCTCCAGGAGCTCGTCCAGAGCTGAACACTGAGATAGTGATCGGGGAGACGGACTACAGCTCATACGCAGTCATGTTCTTCCACAAACGGGGCAAAATAACCCTAAAACTCTATGGTGCGCTCCTCAGCCATGTGATCTTTGTTTCATATTTTAATTTAAATTGACACTGCACTGTATGTAAAGAAACAAGTGCATTTATGATAACATAACATTTGCTTTTGTGCTTTCCAGGCAGGTCTGTGGACAACCTGTCAGAGCCAGTGTTGACCAAGTTTGAGCAGCTCGCTGCAAAACAGAATTTGGGGCTTGCGTACCTCTTCCCTTTCCCCACCTACAGTACGTCAACCTGAAAATCAAAACACGACAGGGTTGGGGTGAAACAATATTAACAACAGCAGTGTTTGATGTAGGATAAGTGATGGAGTGATGAATATTAAGGATTCAAATATTGTAATTTAGGAAATCACGTCCCACCTCATCTTCTTTGAAGTAACAGTATGAAAAATGTTTCTTTCCCTTTCTAGGCCATTGTGGTGATGTGGACCAGGATCATGTCATCAGTAAGTTAAATGTGATTTGAATGAAATATGAAAGAAATAACAAATATCCGGGAGAGAAGGAAAAAACTCATAACTATAAAACTGAAGTTAAAGTATATAAAAGAGGCAGATGGGACAGATTTCACTTTTTACACCTAAACATGCAGACATGTGAAAACAGGCCATGCTCTTCAAATTGTAGACTTGTTGTCAGTGTAGCTCACAGACTCAATGTACAGTGTGCACACATTGCACTGAGAGATGTGCTCATGCACTCATGTCATTGTGTTCCCTGTGACTGTGCGAGAGCTCTGTGTGTTACATGCTGATCAGCACCTTTACAGCGGGAGTCTGCTGGAGGCTGAATGAAGGAATATTATCCAATTATTCATATATTATATACATATTACCCTGTATTGCTCTGTTATCAAAGTCTCGGGCTTCTGCAACAATGCCAATGAGAAATGACATGATACTGTTTATGAATGAAGTGATTTGAACCCGACAGGTTATTGTAACTGATAAGATATAATGTGTTGTTTGAATGGACAGGCTGTTGGCTACTGGATCATAAAATGTTACTGCTCTATTATTGCTGTTGTTAAAGCGCTTCACGAGGTTTAAGGCTTTGAATATCAGGGTTCGGCAGTAAAGGATGAACAGTGTCTGAGTAAGAAAGGTAAAACATTAAGAAATTTCATTTTTTTGATTTGACACATTTTACATAGTTAAATCCACTAGATACTGATCATTATTTGGACCGGTACTAAATGGAACACATCGACACCTACCCTCTAAATAATATGTCGTCTTCATTTAGATTCACACATCATTTTGTGAGATGTCAGTGAAAATGTTTAGAGGTGCCTTCTGACCTAGGAACTTTGAAAGACCCTCAATTCACTGGCCAGTTGCACCTCGTTGATGACTGCTTTGTTTATTCAGGCTGGAGCCAGAGGAGAGACAATAGAAAAACAGGGACAAATACGGCAGTAACACCCCCACCCTTAAAGCAATGAATAAATGGTTCAGTAGCAAAGGTCAACATTGTACTTATTCATTGCAAAGCATTTTACAATAACCGAGGCTGTATGTTAACAAGTCAGCTTCATGCACAGCAGAAACAATCAGCAAAGCTCTGAACAAGCCCACATTAATTCTGCAAGGCTGCGATTCAACACAACAGTAACACACAAGTGACCACACCAAAGTTGACTGTGTCGGCGTGTTGGTTTATCCTAAATAAGAGATGAGCCGGACTGGTCCAATTCAAGCATTTATTAAGATGCAATGAAAGTTTAACAACATAGCTATGGACAATTATTAATACAGCCACGGCTAAATCAGGTAGCAAAAGGTAGTCAATAATTATAACAGTAGATTTAATGTGATTGGTTATAAAAGATTCGAGGGGTGTCACCGCAAATCAATATGGTTCTCCCTTATTGGTCCACAGCTGTAGTCCCCCGCCTCTTGTCAGGGAATCCAGGAAGTGACAAGAAGCCGTCCACGTCACGCTCCTAACCTACGCAGCCGGTTGCTAAACAAATCTCTCTCTCCTGATAGTTCCATGTTGTTTCATAAACTAGCCTTGAGTAGAGAAGGTTATGTTTCTGCTCCTTCGGCTGTACCGACTGAGCCATAACAAAGTCACTCCGACCTCTTATCAAGACAGGTGTGAGACTGACCAGAGTTTTTGACGCACATACATTTCTAGCTAATTCCAAATAATAAACACTAAGATGAAAAGGTTATTATTAATAATTTGTATAAAGGCCTCATGTCTGGCCCAACCTGCTCCTGCCCCCCCCCTCCTGTCTTTATTGCACAGAGTACAGTCAGACACACCAGCTAAAATTTCGAATCCTTACAACTGCTACAAACAATCACCACCATGATCCAACGAATGCATAATGCAGTAACCACAACACAGTGATCAAACTAAATATTGTCATCGCACAAGAGATCACAACCAAGGTGCTGTGCAGAGGCATCCTAAACCCTATCTGCGTAAGTAGACTGCTAACTAGCCTAGCTTGTCGTCAATGGCTCCCATGGAGGCTTTTTTTAAACATTTAACTAAGTGAGCAATTTACCCAAGACAAATGGATCAATGGCTTAATGATTAGGATGCTCTCAAACACCCAGGACCCAGTCGAAAGCATTTGCACATAGCAAAGACAACAATTGATCTAGAGACACGACCCCTTTTCTAGAACAAAGGGTCGTTAGAGACAAATATTTACTTCACCTCATGGATCTTCTCTCCCGGACGAGCCCCCAATTGTTACGCCCCATGATTATGTGGATCCATGTGGTGACCAACATGTAAGGTCACTGACCACCACGGACAAGCATCAACAACAGAAAACCATGGGATTTATTAACATCAAAGGACACAATACACACTGTTAGAATCCCGGGCTGAGGGCTCAGTTCACTGGCCACTCGCACCTCACTGGTGACTGATCGGTTTAGTCAGGGTGGAGCTAGAGGACAGACCAGAGAAAAGCAGGGACACAGAACCGGAACACATTCAGCCGTAACAGAAGTTTTGATCAGCACTGTGATATTTGTACAGTATAATGGAAGTGACTGAAAATGAAATGGCTGAATGAACACAATTATTTTTAATGGGCTCTTACATCATGACAAAGAGGGGGAGTGAGAGCAGCCCTCCAAGAAAGGACTCTTCAAACCAAGGACCTGCACCCATGCCTTTCACGTTTGCTCCTGCAGGCCGTGGACGTGCTGCACTCTGCTTGTGTAACAATCGGTTATCTAAACTTTGTCGACAACACGTTATTTAATCTCGATTGAAGGAGGAACACATCAGCACAGCTTTATGTTTCCATATGTCCTCTTTTCCTTTTTCCACAGACTGCGTCCCCACGTGTTGAGGAGTAGGAGCTGTGTCGCAGAAAGACGCAGCATTTCACCAGTTTAACACATGATTGTCTGACTTTTGCATCATTTCAACAGTAAAAACTAAAAAGTGACCGAAAGTTGAGGTGATCTTCAAATTGATAACATGTTACCACTTGCAGAAGGTACAGTTAAATAAAAGTTTTTCAGTTTTAACTCAATTGATAGTGAGTCTTGTCTGCCATCATTTAAATCTGTGCTTAGAAGCCATTGTCATGCAGGTATCATTATCATGTTAACTCCATCTCATCTTAGTCTGAGACTTCCCAGATGGTGTGTTTCTCTGTGTGTGTGTGTGGGGGGGGCACAAAGGACTGGGGGATGGGGTGCATTTAATGAAGCCCAGATGAGAAGAATCCCAAAGGGGGTGGACAAGGGTTTGGTTACAAAACTTTCAAATGTGGCTCTCTTTGCTCTTTTTGCTAACTCCCTAGGCTCCACCAAACAGCACCTCTTTGTATGTGTGTGTGTGTGTGTGTGCATGTGTGTGAATGTGGGTGCATTTGTGTGTGTGTGTGTATTTGTGTGTATGTGTGTGTTGGTGTGTGTGTGTGTGTGTGTGCTACTTACATAACCCTGTGATTGCAAGTCAGCGCCTGTCTCGCCTGCAAACAAAGGGAGACAATGAATTTATATCAGTAAAAGAAGAATTCACAGTCAATCTGCAGCCTTTGTCCCGCAACATGATGTGTCTGTTATACAATCTCAAATAAATGAATCTAGGTCGGTCATTCATTGACGCCATTTTCAGACACTGAAACTTTCCTCTTGAAATTCTTAAAGTTTTCTGTTGCTGCAGAGAACAACTGAACTTAGACACCTCAGGGCTTTTTAGAGAAAGTAAAAGTGTGTTAACTGTGACGTTCTTAAATATCACTATCAATGCAGAACATATTTCCTGCAATTATCACATACAGCTAATTCTACTATGGAATGACATATTATACCAAGGAGACTTTATCAAGCGGATCTTGTTTCTGTTTAAGTCCAACTCTGATTCTCTCTGCACAATTAAAAACATAGAAAAGAGTTTATTCGTGTTTCTGAAGCTTTTTGTTGATGTGGGAACAACCGAGCCATTCTGTGCATCACTTTGCAGAACTTTCAAGTGAATGCATTCCACCACAGGAGAGAGGCTGGCAGTGCAATAAATAAGTACTGCGATTATTATATCTAGTAAGTGCAATTAATGCTTTTTTTGACTTAAGTTTAGCAGGAGTGCATCTAATCTTGTCTCTTATTGTGTAAGTGTGTTGTTTTTAAGGGGGGATGAGGTGTTCACATGCCATATGGCGATAACTGTTAACTTACAGCCGGTTCAGTAGTTCATGTGTGGCTGAGCTCTTGTGAAGGTGGAGGGAAAAGGAGAGAAGTGCTAAAAAAAACCATTATGTATCACCTCTGCCTTTTCTTCTCCTCCTCCTTCCCTTCAGTCGTTCATCTTCACTAACCGACCCCCCCCCCCCCCCTTTTTCCATCCACATGTGCCAGTTGTGTAACCGCAGTGTTTTGTAAGCCGGTGGATGAGGGCCAAGGAGTGTTTTTGTAATGCAAAAGCTAGGGGGGAGGGAGGGAGGAGGAGGAAGACACAGAAGGAGGGATGGGGGGGCAGGAGTCTGCAGGATATAAGGAGCCTCTGCTGAACTCACCTCACATCCCACTGAAATATCACCCACCGCTGCTGGAGCCTAGAACACAAAGGCAGAAAGAAACATGAGTAACTCACTGCTGAAGATGCTGGGCACCTTGATGTGCGTCCTGGCCGCCTGCGCCCAAGTCGTGCCTGTGAAAGACTTCAACCTGGAGAAGGTGAGTGAGAGCATTGGCTGAGAACGCAACATGTGGATAACGAGAGAAATGCTTAGATCCATTTCTTAAAGCATTTCTTCCTCTCCTTCTTTCTTCTAGATGACGGGCAAGTGGTTCATTGTCGGTTTTGCCACCAACGCTCAGTGGTTTGTGAACCACAAGGCAGGAATGAAAGTGGGCACTGCCATATTTGCACCAACTACCGAAGGAGACCTGGATCTGTCTTACGCCAACTTGAAGTAAGTGATTGATATGTTCATTAACCAGTACCAGTCAAATTAAAACATCTAGACAAATAAATGATATAAGAGATATTAACTGAGCTGCTTTTTGTTTTAGTGCTGATGGTAGCTGCTGGAGAATGACTCATCTTGCTCATAAAACTGAAACTCCCGGACGCTTCACCTTCCACAGCCAGGGTGAGTACACACACAAACACACACTCCCACAAACACAAACATAAACAAACACACAAACATAAACACACACACACACAGACTAAAAGCCTAACATGTATATTCTTGCTTTATCAGTTTGGAACAATGAAAACGACATGCGCATTGTTGAGGTCCAGTATGAAGAGTACGCTCTGGTTCACACCATCAAGACAAAGGAGGGAGTGTCCGAGGTCCTCAATAAGCTCTACAGTAAGTCCTGGTCACTCGCAGCCCAGCAGCCTTCTGGGAACAACTTTCGTGTTGAATTCAGATGAATTAAGTTGACTGATCGTGTGTTTGTAGGTCGTACTCAGGTGGCCAGCGCTAGCCAGCGAGAGAGGTTCACCAAGTTCTCAGAGGAGACCGGCATCTTGACCGACAACATCGTTATCCTGCCTGAAAATGGTAAGTCATTATTTTATAAACACTTCATTTCATAAACATATAAGGGAGATGTGTATATGGTTCGACCTGTACTCACAGCCCCCCCACATGTTTGTTTCTACAGCTGAATGTCCACCAGTCTGAGGAGTCCCCCACCGTCCTCTGTCCTTCATTCTCTCACTGTGTCGTCTGCTGCATTTTGCTGCCGTTCCTGCTGCGAACCAAAGAGTCCATACGGGTCCTCTTTCTCTCAAACTGCATCAACAGTGGCATTAGAGAGGAGCAATAAAGACCTGACTAGGGAGACAATGCATTTTGTAACTGCTTTTCTGTTTTTTTACTGATTTGTCTTTTGGAAATGAACTCAAGTACAATAAAATTGATAAAACAAGATTAATAGTTCAGAGTGATTCATTTTTCTTGGGGCGAAAACATGTCAGAGACTCAAATTATGAAAAGGTGGAAATGAGATCCGTGCTTTAACTGCCCCCTAGTGGTTGAAAACGGTCATAATACAGTAATTTGACAAGACCCAGTGAACTGACAGCAAAACCAGTGAATACTGTGGACCAATAAGAAGCCGGGTGAAGGATTTACAGTTTTTCTGAATTTGGGTATAATGATGTTTTGTTTTGTTGTACGTTAGTTGTTTTTACTTGATGTCAGAATGAAGGTTCAGACAGACAGAGAGAAAAAATGAATGAAAGAAAGAAAGACAGCTGTATCTGTGGATAGATAGAAAAAAACATTGTTCTCTTGATGCTTGTCTGAAGCTACAATTACTGACCACAAGGAGCAGTCAGGTAAAAGCTAAATTAGTGTATTAAAATTTGTTTGGAAAATACTTGCGTCTTGTAGACAAAGAAAGAAAGATAAAGAAAGTCAGAAAGATAGAAAGAAAGAGAGATAAAGAGATAAAAAGATAGATAGAAAGAGAGAGCTGGGGGCAGAAAGAAAGAAAGTAAGAGAAAAAGAACAGAAAAAAAGCAAAGGCCAGTAAAATAAGGGCTGTTCAGAATAAAGCCTCTGCGTAACACGTTTGATGAAAATTCCAATTATTATTTTTCAACCCTCAGTAGCAAATGGGCAGAATAAAAATAGCCTAAGTCAAAAAGAGTAAATATACAATATAGACAAAAAAGATAGTACATTTACAAAGTATGGAAGCTATAATTGTTTCTAAATTGTTTGGCATTGGGTTGGGTGATACCTATATCAAGCTAGTGTAGGTTGTGGTTTTACATTATACAAATCAAATAGATCAATTAGTGTTATACTCCGTCGCTATATGTGCACAACGCATAAGCAAAACATAGACATGTATTGAATCATATTTTTCTATTGATAAAACAAAATAGATTAAAACAAAAAATAAAGAAATATATATATAAAAAGAAAATTAAATGTAAATATTTCTAATTAAATAAATCCTGCGCAGTAGACTCCTGCACAGGATTGATTTAATTTTTTTTTTTTTTTTAATTTACATAGTGTAAGATATTGTGCAATGAATAGGTGATTGAAATCCTGCCAAATTTAGGGGTCCAGTATCTTTCCAAGGAAACTTCCCCGCCATGCAGACGGGGAAGACTGGAGATCGAACCCCCAACCTTCTTGTTGAAGAACGACCGCTCCACCCACTAGGCCACTCAGCTGCTCGTTCCCATGAGAAACTAAGCACATCAAGAAGATGGACAAATTATTGTGTGTGTGTGTCTGTGTCATTCTATGCTGCTTTTGATACACATTTCAGAGAAAACCATTATATTTTCTACTTTTACTACATATATTTGTCAGCCTTACTTAAAAGTTACTTTCATATTTTTGGATTTTAGATACTGGATGATTTAGTATGCTTTACAAGAATCACAGTGTGGGACTCATTTGATTTAATATAGTTCTGAAAATTCATGCAAAACCTTCTAGTTTATATTCGGTGGTCAAATAAATGACATATTGTTCCCATCAACTAGACGACTTTACTTTGAAGGTGAGCTGTCTCACTGTACCCCTCTGGATGTCCTCTTTCAAGTTCAGCTTCTCAGGTTGACTTCCACTTCATGCACAGACCAGCTGAGGCCTCACTACTGCACGAATCTACAACAACAACAAATTCCTGGATCTTTTCTCGTTCATTTCTAAGCAGTCTGTTGCTGCTTGTTTCCATGTGATGTCCTGAGGCTGCCCCCTGCTGGCGGCTGGGTTCCTCTGCTACTGTTGCTTGGTTTGTGCAGCTTGTGATTAACTAAAGTTGTCCATAAAAAAAAAAGAAAGTTTTATCCTTCCAGGGCAATTTGATGTACAACCAGCAATTAGTGCACGACAAAAATAAACCAATCTATACAATGTAAATAAAACACAATAAAAAAAAACCTATAGACTAAGTAGCAGGGGAAAATTAGCTTTTAATAAATTATTTGTTAAGTCGAGCAACAGAAATTTACCTGTCAACTATTACGATATTCTAGAAACTTTTAAAGCAACAACTCCAAATGTTTGCTGCAGCCATTTTCTCAACAGTGCTGATTTGACACTTTTCTCAGTCACAGTATTTTAGCATTTTAAACTCTTGTTATTATAATTATTTATTTGTATATAACAAATGAAGTGTTCAAAATGTTCTGTGTTAATTTGGAAGATTTATTTTCATTTATGCTTTGGCCTAACTTGTTTTTTCAGGCAAATCAGCAAATACATATGAGACAAAATTTTAAACCTTAACAACTTTCTTTTATTGTTGACTTTTGCCATCACTTTTAAATGATGTCTCTCTGATGTTTTGTGTTTTATCTTCTGCATTCTTTAAGTTTGACCTTTAAGATCGTGAAACTATAAAACATATTCTTCTTTTATAAAGCTTTGTATATTGGTCAGGTTTCATTAAAACATTCCTTCAGGTGTTAATTAGATTACACAGTCATTGTGGTTGCATTGGGCTTCATTACATAAAAAAAATATTTCTAATATTCTTCCTAAATGTTGTGTGCAAAACACAAGAAACACTTCTCATTGTGTAATGTGGTCTAGTTCAACAACACTTCAAACTAGACCTTAAATCATGAAGATATGGTTAATTATTACCTCGATCAGAACTAAACGAAATTACGGTAGTAAAGTTAGAACTGATAATTCCATTAGTTATTATGATTATTATAATCTTATTAGTTGAACCTAACAAGGTGGCCTGTGTCTTTTTTGAAGAAATTACACTATTGGGGCAAAGTGTAACTTTCTATATTTTCATAAAATAACACACATGTTTGTCTTTCTGTGGCACGGACCTGAGATCGGATCAGAGTCATCGAATTCCAATTAGAATGAAAAATAATAATAGTAATAATAATCCTTACAATTTCAATAGTCTTTCACTTCCGGGCCCTAAAAAGACAGAAAGAAGGAAGCCTATCCCAATGAGTGCAGCTCAGTGTTTGCTGACGAAGCAGAGGCCTCCTGGCCCAGAATGAAAAACCTTGACTCATTGTCCTCATCAAACATGCATGTTTGTGCTTCTCTGTACTGAGTACAGTGCCGTCAGGTCAGGTGAGGTCTTAAACCCACTCCAGGGTTTGATGAGCCAGTGGATGTTGGTCAGAGAGTCTTTTGTAATGCAAAAGCTGATAGCGGCAGGAGGGAGGAGGAGTAATGATGGGGAGCAGGAGAAAATGATTCCATAGGGAAATATAATCAAACTGACAAAATAGTGAAACACTTTCATTCTGTCCTGTTTGAGAAGTTTTCTGTTGTAAACTCATTTGAACAACACCAACAACCCCCTGTGCAACAGATGCAGAGCTTTAAAAAAAAGAGGATAAACTGTGAAGGTTTTCCCACTGTGCAGATCTTAAATATCAACGCCTCAGAAGAGATGCAATAAATATTTACTGCAATTACTACATACAATAAATTCTAATATGGATTGAGACGTTATAGCAAGTAGAGTTTATTGATTGACATTTTATGCTTTTCTCCCTTAAGTTTAGCAAGAAAGCATCTGCTCTTGTTTCTGGCTGCGTGAGTGTGTTTTGGGGGGTTTCATGCACCATATGGTGAAAACATTTGCGCTGCTCACAGCTGTTATGATAGTCCATGGGTGTCTGAGCAGACGTGATGGAGGGGAAAGAAATGGAGGGCTATTCCTCGTTCCCCTCATTCCTCATCTATCCCCTAAAAGAAGGTTAACTGACCAAGCCAGAAGAACGGGGGTCCAGGGGTGTAGGGTAACAGTGGAAAATAGGAGAGAGAGGGAAACAGCTGGAAGACTGGGCATGGGCCGAGCTGGGGACATTGGGTTGAGAGCCAGAGGGTCAGACCGGGACAGAGCCAGAGGGTCGGAGCAGGACAGAGCAGCGGGGCTCCGGGTCAGGGTCCGACTGGGACAAAAACAAATGGAGTAGTCCCATGAGGTCTACTGGTCCTGACATGTCAGTGTATCTGCAGAAACCCTGGAGCCTCTCACTCTGACATTTGCCTTCACACACGGAGTGTTCTTTTACCCTGTGGATCAAGTCAAGAAGTTCTTGTCCAAATAAGGCACCTGCTGGGTCCATGGTTGGTCGGTTCATACTGTTACATTTAGCAAAGCAGGACCAAAGGCTGGTGAAGCTTATTTTAACAGAAAACTAAGACAAATGACAATGTAATTCATCAACACTGCACCTGTCATTCTGTCGTTTGAGGGAATTCAAACAGAGCGTGAGGAGATGAGCAAGAAGTGCAGGAAATCCTATGCAAGCGCACAGTTTGAGCACAAGCAGGGCAAATCAAACTATAAGCGGGAGTTATTTGAGTGTGAGTAACGAGGGAAAACATTACAAAATCGGAACATGATATCGAAAAGTCCAAATGAGAGCAGCATGGGAGCCAGTGGGCACGGCAGGAGCGGGGGACCTTGGGCATTTCTCCAAAGGGCCGGAGAGCAGAGTGGATTCGTGGGAGGAGACACAAGGGCAGGCGGGCAACGGGAGACCTCAAGCAACCAGCATGAGAGCAGACGACCCCCGACTCAGGTTCTGGCTTTGTGTCAATGCAGGTGCAACACAAGGAACACAACCAGGCAAAAGTTCATAAACACAAAGAGTTCAACAAAAGATCCAAACAGATAAAAAAAACAAAAAAAAACTGATAAAGCTCAACCCTGCACAGAATCATCATCACGTGGGTCCGTTGTGCAACTGCAGTGTTCTGCAGGTCAGTGGAGGAGGGTCAGGGAGTTGATATGAACAAGGTTAATGCAGTGGGAGGAGGAGACAGATGAGGGGGAGCAGGAGTCTGCAGGATATAAGAAGCCTCCACTTGCCCATCCAAACTACCGGCAACCCCAAACCACAGCAACATGATGAACTCGCTGCTGATGAAGCTGGGCACCTTGATGTGCGTGCTGGCTGTACACGCCGACGTCATGCCTGCTAAAGACTTCGACATGGAGAAGGTGAGCGACAGAGAGAGACCTATTTGAATTATAACAACACACAGATCTGTCACAGATTAATGTTGCTGTCAGAAAAGACGGGTTATTAGGATCTTTCATTAAGAATGCATTATGTGTATGATGGTTGTATAATGTGCAGGGTTCATTCCCTCAGGCTCAATGCTTTGATAGATTTTTTTTTGTGTGACTTCTTTCTTTTAGATGGCAGGAAAGTGGTACATTGTCGGCTCTGCCTCCAACGCCAAGTGGTTTGTGGACAGCAAGGAAGAACACAAGCTGAGCACCCACATATTCAAGCCAAGTCACGACGGACACATGGATCTCGTTTACGTCCACAACGGGTAAGTGGTTAATATGTTTATGGATTAAAATCAATAGTGTTGGATCATCCTGAGAATTCTCTCGCGAAAATCAAAACAGAATAAATTAACTGATCTGCTTTGTTTTCAGCCCTAATGGCACCTGTTCGAATTTGACTTTCCACACTAAGAAAACCGACACTCCTGGACGCTTCACCTACCACAGTGACAGTGAGTACACCCACCTTCACACGCACGCACACACATGCACACACACAAGCCTAACATGTGTATTCCTGCTTTATCAGTTTGGAACAATGACAACGACATGCGCATTGTTGAGGTCCAGTATGAAGAGTACGCTCTGGTCCACACCATCAAGACGGCCTCAGACAACTCGACTCACGTCCTCAACAACCTCCTCAGTAAGTCATTTGTAGCCCAGCGGCATTCTAGGAAAGCAAAGTGTGTTGAATTCAGGATTTAGTGAAGACTGAAGAGATTGGTTGTGTGTTTGCAGGTCGTACCAACGAGACCAGTGCTGTCCTGCAGGAGAAGTTCTCAAAGTTCTCCAATGAGACCGGCGTCCTGCCTGAAAACCTCATCTTCTTACCCAGAGTGGTATGTTATTTTTATACAGATGCTTTTGAATCAATGCATTGTGGCTGGTTCAGACTTTTACTCACGGGCCTCTTCCTGTCTATAGATGTAATCGAATGTCATCCGGCCGTCTTCCTCCCTTCATCTCCACACGAGTCCCAGGTTTTCATCCCTCAAGAGATTTACTCTCCACCTTCTCACTGTGATGTCTGCAGCACCACAAAGATCCACCTGAGACTGGGACATTGCTGCATTTTATTCCAGCTCCTGCTGCGTATGAAGACCAATCATTATTCTAAAGGCCAGATTAGTGAGACATAGGGAAGAAATACACACGACTGTTAAATCCATACATGCACGTCTCTGTTCAGTCATTTGTTGTACAATAAAAATGATGAAACTATAACGAATGTTTCAGAGTGTTTCTATTTTTTTTGGGTGGCTAAACACTTTAGAAATTCAAATCTGTTGTTTGGGAGTCACATCAATGATTTGAAACACTATAGTGTCCACTAGTGGTTGATAAACGCTCATAACATATGCCCAATGAGGAATGTAGATGGCCAGAAAAATGTGTTCAAATATTAGGCAAGTTTGAAAAACAAAAGTTCCAGATAAGCAGAGCATTTAATGGATTCGATTAACAGTTGCTTTGGACTGAAAGACAGCATCATAGCTTCATACGAGAGATTTATTTACATGATTTCTGTCGTGTAAAGTCAAATGTCACTAATGTAAAAACCCCAACTGCTCATACTTCATTCTTACTGAGCCGGGCAAGATATCCCAGACAAATGCAAGCGTGAGAGCAAAACATATGTATGCTGTTGATCAATGAGCAGCAGGTGAGGATTTACAGTTGAACTGAATTTACACATTTGTTAACAAGTCAACAAACACAGGGCATCACAAGTGTTTTTATATCAAACGTTATTGGGGCTCTCGAGGTGCATGTTAGGATTTGGGTGGTGAGATCGTGCACAAGATTGTCCTGATCATCCTGACAGGGAGGAAAATGGTTTGGTTGAATGGAGTTACATTTTTTATTTTTAGGCTACACTTTCTGACCACAGGGAGGCAGCCTATGGCACGATTTTGACAAACCAGGTGTTCATTTGGAGACAGATAGATAGATGCGATGGATAGAGAGATAGATTGATAGAAAGACGGATAGATCAGAAAGAAATAATTAACGAAGGATTGAAAATACTCAATCTCTGTATGAAGATACACGTTTGAACCACATGGGGGCACTATGACCTGTATAAGTGTTCAAATAACAATCTAAAATGGTTAAATAGAATAAAAAGAAAGAAAGTAAAACAAAAAACTGTATCTCTCATGGAACAAATGAGCTTCTCATAAAGCTACAGTGACCACAGGGGAAGTCATGGCCTGTTTTAAGACAAATCACATGTTCAAATTGAAAAGCTAAAAATGGTTTAATACAATTTGTTCAGAAAAAAAAAACTGCTGCCCACTGACAGAGTGGGGGGGAAATAAGGAGCCATATTTACTGTCTCTCAGTTTGTGAAAAATGGGACAAGAGCTGTTAATTTCTAAGTAACCCAGTTAGAAAAACTATGTGTATAGTTATGATTCATTCCCTCTGACTCCCCGTCTCACTGTCACTTCTCCCCCCTCAACTCCCAGTTTAATCTTCAAGGTTTGTTTTAGACTCCTTCTTCAAATAAATTATTTACTGCACTTCTCAACGATCTTTCTTCTTTCATGTTATTTTCACTTCATTAGGGGGAAAATGGGGCAAAGTCACAAAACAGGAGTATCGACACGAAGCAGGAGCTTATGGGTAGGAGGCAAATGAAAACATTATCGGCACGGTCACAGGGTGAAAGTGAGAACAAGTGAAAATGCTTCGCCCACTTGTGAGACATGTGACACCAAAGACTGATATTAAAGATCAAACACTCTTTATTGAACTCAACAGAACTGAAAGCAAAACATATGGGTCATGGTTTTGTCTGCTGGAGCTGAGAGTCCATCATAATCGCTGCTACCACATATCAAGGGCATTGTTGTAAAGTCTGAGTAATATAACCAGTGTGAAAAAGATAATAAGTAAAGTCGAAAATTCACTCGTTTGCCTTCATGAGTGGATGTGTTTCGGATAAAGTCTTCTTTGAGGCTGCATTAGAAGGCGGGCTGAATAGTTGGCAGCTGCTTATGACTGTAACACACTGACAATGATGCAGTAAGATAAACAGGTTACTGAAAAACAACACGGTTAGAAAACATGACATTTCTGAATGCTTGTTGGACAACAGTGGCACCGAGTGAAGGTCGATTCATCTTCGCTCGCAAAGCAGGAGCCTCCGCGAGTGAACGACCTTGACTCATGCTCCATCAAACGTGCATGCGCGTGTTAAATGTGTGTTACAGATTGTGTATATTTCCGGTGTGTAGCTTAATGTCGCTGCACAGCTTTGCTTCAAAATCAAGCTTTGATCGAGATTCGTTGGACAAGGGCACCATTCCAAATCAGGCAAATAAAACCAGCAGTCAAGTTCTTGTTCTGGCTCCTGGTAGAAGGACCGGGGCAAGGCGACATGGCTCGAGACCGTGAAGGCACAATGGACAAGTCCGCCAACCATGATCCTAACCTTGTCCCAGATCTCGAATGAATATTGTCCATCTACGATCTTTGTTCTATGCTGCTTCCACCACTTAAAGGAGCGAATTATGCTATAACATGTTTTCTCTTTCCTCTAGTGTGTTATGTAAAGTTAAAAAGCCCAAAGACAGCGGTACAGGGAGTTTCTTCTCCGCCACAGAAAACACTGAAGCTCCTGAAACGCCTTGTCAGCAATCTGGCCGTTGCTTCACATTTCACCTTTGCATAAAACACATTTGAGCAGGTAAACTTTTCCCCAAATTAAAACTATGAGCCTGTACATTAGCAGATTATGTCTCCTTTAATGCCTGGTGATCAGAGCATCAAAACAACTCATTAAGCACCAGTTGGAGTTGTTGGATCTGACCACACATTGTACCCACAGGTGCTTGCACGGGCCGCGAACCCACGGCGTCACTCTAAGGTCTAAACTTACACAGAAAACATTTAATGCAAAAAGATATAAGACTCAAGTGTTTGGCAAAGAAACTAATCGACCGTCTCCAGTGTGAAGGAGTAAAGGCTCAAGGTTTCGCCGATATCCGAATGAAAAGAAAGCTGCCGCGCTGAGCTAAACCAACCAACGAGTGCCATGATTTCCCATCATGCACTGAGAAACCCCTCTCTGCCCCCCCCCCAGAAAGGAATGTCCCATTACAATCGCATGTCATAAACTTTTAACATAAAACTCTCTACTTCACACATATATAACGAACAGACTCATGATATAATCGCAATATAGATCTTACAGTTCTCATTAGTGTTTATTTATCGGACTCTGAATAAATCTGAATAAAAGAAAAAGAAAATAACACAATCTATTATTTACAAAGGGAATTTTGGCATCCATATTCAGCTCGATATCACCGCAGTATTAGTGGCTTACATGAGGGTTGATGAAGTAAGAAAAAAAAAAGGGTTTGGCATATCGATTTGATCATTTATAATATAAGACTTTTCTTAAAAAATCAAATCAAAACGCAACAGAGACTGCCGATAAATCTGTGCTATCACATGACCCGGTGAGTATAATTATTTGTCATATACAGTATTCAAAGGACTCCTGAAAACTCCCAAGCACGATACAAAGAAGGACGAGCTGGTTAGTATATACAAGTACAGTCTCTTATAGCTGTGCCCCGCTAAATAACTGGTCCTCTCTCTCTAATACTCTGGATATATAAAAAAAACTAAAACAAACAAACAAACCAACGAAAAAGATTCCTGTACACGTCTGCCGCACATCCCCCCCCGCTCCGGGAGATTATTGTCCTGCTCGAGCAGCCGTTCCTCCATCTCCCCCGTGATTGGTCGCTGAATGATACCTCCTCCCCTTTCTGTGGCGACCGTTAGTTACAACGAATCACTTGCTTCTCCCCGAGTCCTCCGCCCACTGGCTGTTAGATGAACCACTCCTTTTTTGATTCTTCGATGGTTTCTGGGTTGTCGGTGCTGATGATGGCCGTGTCCGCCGACTCTGCCGCGGACTCGCCGCCGCCCTTGGCCTCGTTGGTGTGGTAGGTGCCTTTGTGACGGAACATGTAGCGGATCAGGAACACCAGGGTGCACAAGATGGTGAAGATCACCACCGCGATAATGCCTGTGCAGGAGAAAGACATTGAGGGATAAGTTAGAAGAGCTGGTATTTTCTCTGGTGGTTATTAGATGAGATGGAAAGGAGGGCACGTTAACTGCACGTGATCCGACAGTACGGCTCACTGATGGAAATACAACACTGTTTGGTATTGAATTGTTTATCTGTCGTTACATGTTCACTCACTATAGTGGTTTTCAGACATGAACTCATGGACAATCTGTAGACAATTGAGGCCCGACTATCTCCAGACTTTGCCTTTCGAATAATATGAAGAAAACAGCAGGAGATTCTTGGGTGAGACAGATTCACGACAACAGAAAAATCCCATGTCTTCCTTCCAAGTTTACATCTTCCTCTGAGTCGTCCACGTGCAATGCTCCTCTTTTTCATCCTGAGATAACTGCCTACATTTGTCCCCTTTACTTTTGCACCTATCACTTGTTAGAAACATCAGTAACTCACTCTCTAAATTCTTCAAATATTCTCCTGCTGTATTCTCACATGGGTTAGGGTTACCCTGATCATTTCAGGAGAATGTGTGGAGATCAGTTCATGTCTGAAAGCAGCCAGAGCATCTGAGACAAAGTTGCCTCTAGACAGGTGAAATGCAAAGCTGAATATGGCGACACGGGGTACCTCCAATAATGGCCGAGTCCCTGTTGACTCCATCAGGAATCACTCTCTCCTCATTAAAGGGGAGCTCTGCATCTGAAACAGAGAGAAGAAAGAAAGAGAGTCAAATTATGAGTACATACGTCATACTTAAAAGCAGATTCTAAGAACGTCAATGATTTAGCTTGATTTTGCCAGAATGGCTGCACTGGACCAGTTTGCACACAATGAAAAACCAGACAAGACTGTTCAAGATGCTGTTCTGCAAAGACTTGGTCATTGTTCGCGCGAATAAAAACGTGAATAATAGTTTCACAAAGGGTTGAACGTCTCTTGATTATTAATTGATTGGTTATTTGGCATAAGCTGCAATAAACTAACCAGAGAGCCAACTCCCATTCCCTTTAAAATCCAGCTGTGCTTACACCTTGTTGGATGTACATTGCAAAATGAAGGTGGATTTGCCAGGTGAGTCTGAGAGAACTCTTCCCTCCAGAGGAATAAGATCCGCTCATGTGTAAAATGAAAAGGCAGAAACAGATCTGCTAACAGCCTGTGTAGAAACACATGAGTATCATAATAAAGGCCCCTAAAATAACAGTAGAATACTGCATCAGTGACTTCAGACCAAGCTTGTGATGCTCAATTGCTTTCTGCTGCCTCAAGATAGCAATGCATCAACTGGGTTAGGGTTAGGGTTACCTGACCGCCCCTCATTTAAAGACCAACCCGCCCATGGGTGCTCAGATCTGCACCAACGCATTTGCTATTTAAACAATGTAGGAGCTGCGTCAGTCTGAGACGAGCAAACACTGAGGTGAAACTACGAGGGAGACTTGACGGAGGAGAAAGATGCTGTTGTGATGTCGGGCTCGTCTGTTGTGCCGACGGAGGAACAGACACAAACACTTCAAAGGGCATAATCCAAAC
Organism: Pleuronectes platessa; assembly: GCF_947347685.1. Classification (NCBI taxonomy): domain Eukaryota; kingdom Metazoa; phylum Chordata; class Actinopteri; order Pleuronectiformes; family Pleuronectidae; genus Pleuronectes; species Pleuronectes platessa. The sequence goes on from NC_070645.1 coordinate 10,746,346, forward strand.
AACCTGCATATGTGCACATCCACACAACAGTGGAAGGAGCCATCAGCTATTTCTGCTGCTGACTGCATCGTTCTCCAGAGAACTAACCAGATGAGAGGACGAGGCTGGGGAGGGAAACGATGGTGAATATAGAAAGTAATTGTGGACAGAAGTGCATCACAGTCTGTGCTCGGCTTGGACATCAAGAATTCATCATGTGTAAAGACGAGACTCGAGGGCACAGAGTTGAGAGGAGAGGACCAATACAGTGAAAAGAAGAGAAATCTGAGAAAAAAGAGAAGTCTGACACTGATGATTATAGATGATAAGAATGGAAAAAGGTACAGCAGAATAAATATTGATCCTTTCTGCGGAGGGACAGTGGAGCGCTGACGGGGGACTTTTGATGGTTTGGACCTGGAGTCCGGATCGATGGGCTGGATTGATCTCAGGGAGCTCCACGCTCCCAGAGGTGCAGTCGGCACCGAGCCTGAGGAAGAAGTGCTGCATCCGGAATAACGACGCAGCGGAAAACTAAACACTGCTGTGGAAGGAAACTTTAGCCACGAGAGTACTGATGTCTGTCTGTCTGTGTAAAGGCTGAGTGTGTAGCTGTGTAAGGGATCTGTTTGTTCTGTTCGATGTGTATAACATCGCACAACTGGAACCTAAATGTGCTGATTTCAACAGATCAAATTTGCATATGTCAACTGAGCATAGCAACCATAGCAGTTATAAATACTTTCTGACTGATAACCACATAACTTGTTAATTCTTAGTGCAATCCTGAATTATGACTAAATATTTGACTTTTGGTGTGTTATACCTCTTTTACACCAAAATAAATAGGTTTTTTAACCTTGGGTAAACTTGCTAAGAAAATGCAATTTACTCTTTTGAAAATACACAAGATGACCTCCAGGTGGAGGAAGTGATGAGGATTCAATGAGCGTCCTGTAAAAAAGATTTCATGGCACTTTCTCGTTAGTGGTTCTGAATTTGACTTTGCAACATCCTCTCCTTCGCCCAAGGAGGTTCTGTTTTCCTCCATGTTTGTTTGTTAGTCAGCAGGATCAGGCAAAGACTACTGGACCTACTTGGTAGAATGATGTGGGTGAGGGAATTGCTTTCCATGCTCTTGAACATTGCGAGAGAGGGCGTTTTCTTTTATCTTTTTGAAATTCTAAATAAATAAGACAGAGATCTTGATGAAAAAAATCTGGCACATTTGGGGAGGCGAGTGTGTGTGTGTGTGTGATTCAATGTGGCCGGTTCATCTCACCTGTGTTGTCCAGATGCCAGGGATCTGTTGCAGCAGACATTGGCGGGATGGTGAGAGGTGATGCCCCACAGTTGGATTCCACCAGTTTGCCCTGGTAAGACACCGGCAGTGCGGCGGCGGGTTGTCTGTCCGGCTGACCGTCTGTCGGCGTGGCCTTGGCCTGTGCGGCTGCTCTCAGCGCAGACTTGAGGGGGGCGACGCCGTTGAACTGCACCCGCGACAAGCACCCGACAAAGCCCGGCGTGTTGTAACGCTCGATGAGGACCGGGTCTACGTGTCCAGTCTCTGCACGGGGACACAGCGATGGAAAGAAGCTGAAGTCATTGATCTCATCTTGTTTGATAGAACTTAAGAGGAATAAAGGCTACAAAATTTGCTGATGCTGAGGGATGATGGGGATCAAAACACACTCTGACGCTTAAACTCAAAGTCCTGCTATAAGCACACATTTTGCTGATGCACACATACAGTAAAACCTATATCCTGCAAGTCTAGAACGCCCAGTAAGAACATGAATCTGCACAAATGAGGGGTAAGATTTTTTTGGTGCAGTCAAAAGATGATTCTCCCTGGCTTAAATACACCCGTACACACACAAGGTACCTGCAGAGAAGACGAGAGAGAGGAGAGACAACAGGCAGCAAACAACAAAATCCCTCCGACCTAAATGTTGCATTAAATGAGGCCACAGGCACAAACCTGGTCTGATTTCAAAACAGCACAAACAGTCTCAGACGCTTTGAAATGAAATGTCCTGCTCCTTCCCATGAAATGGCTGTGTGGGCTGACGGAGCCTGGCCGGTATTTTAACATGCACGGCTGCTCTGCTGCTGCTGGACGCCGGTGCCACACCCCAGAGCAACGGTTTGGATAAATCTGCAGCAAAATGTTAACAAGGGACGACCGTTCTCTCTCTCTCTCTCCGTGTGTGTGTGTGTGTGTGTGTGTGTGTGTGTGTGTTTAATGAATTGTGTTATGTTATGACGATCTGAGTATCTGGACATGGCTCATAATTCAATTCTCTTCCTTTATTCCATTTTGATGGGTCAAATACAAGCCTGTGTACGTGGGTTTGTGCACTATTGACTGTGCTGCCCGGAATAAAGCTCGACGCTCGTCTTCTGTGTATTCAACATCTGACCAGACCTCCTACAGACACGCACACTGTATATCTATACACATGCGGTACATATATAGCTGAAATGTGGCTCAGCATCACCCCTCAGATGAAGCAGACAAATGTACCTGCTTTCAGTCCCTTCAAAACCTTTGAGAATGGTTTGCATAAGCAAGTGCGCATGACCCTGCATATGCATGGGGGCGTGCACAAAAGGTGGAGAGAGGCAGACAGACATGAGGGAGAGAAGCGGCTCGGAGCGTTACAGTGAGCACGGTGAGCAGAATACTGATAACGACATGAATACAGGATCTGAATACAGGCACTCTCTGAACCTACTCGCTGCAGAGGCCTGTGTGTGAATACCAATAGGCTCTCTTATGATTATAACAGGCTGCTTTGCATACAATGCCGACAATACCAGTGTTTGGTTTAGCACAGACAATCTTCCCTTGTCTTGGATTATTAATCTGGAGCATGTGAATTCCAAAGGGAGGGTTCATTCGATCAACAATGTGCCGTCAGACAAAGTAAAAGCTTAAAAAAAGACAATTAGATCAATACTGATGTGGGTATTTCCTTACATCTCTGAAGAGCATTCTTATGGGACTGCCCTCTGGAGACGTAGGCTATCGTCTCCAGAAGGTAGCTGTTGAATCTATCCTCTCATTTTCGCGGGGTTGATTGTCAGAAAAGCCCTTCAAGCCGAAGGGGGAGCTGCATGTTTTGCACGTTGACCGTAGATTGTACATTAAGATAAGTCCCATATGATAACATTGAGGTAGCAGGATTAATGACCGATACTACAGCCAGACACCAGGGGGCATTTGAGTTGCTTTGGCTTCACTTTCGGTGGCGGTCATATCATACACAGTGTATAATGTTAATACTTGTATTGTGAATAATCATGGTCTTTAGACACGTGTGCTTGTCAAGCTGCCAATGACGCAGCTTCCACTGTTCTGAGATCAGTTAGTTTGTTGTATGCAATATTGTACACATGTGCAGATCTGGATTTGAGGCAGAGTTAGAGGACTCGAGTCCCAGGACTTGACTCTAGTCGAAAATTTGAGGACATGCAAATTTCTTGACGAACGCTGATAAAAGAGCTGACTTCACTTGGAATCCCTCACCTGAACATTTTCTTTGATTTGAGGCACTTGACTCGAAAGAACTTAACCATTTTCTTAAAATGCTCAGAAGAAAATTATGAATGAGAACTTAAGAATGCAAGGATCAAGGTGAAAGGATTCTCACACACAGACACTAAATGTCTTTTAAGCCTTGTATTACCAGACCATTTCTGATTCATGACCCGACACCTTTCCAAGACAGAGCTGCGTGACAAATGCAATCCTGCAGGATTAGGCAGAAAAGGTGATGTTTCCTTGATGAGGATTAAAATATCCGTGCTCCAAATACATTTATATATTTGTTCTCCGCAATCTAAAGCAGTAAATACCACTCAGCAGGTGGAATGCTGTTTTATTGGTTTGCATTTTAACTGCTGTCCATGTGCTGCACAATAGAGACAAAATGAAACCTGATCTAATGATCCTGTAGCTTTGTGGATTTGTGCATGTTGATTCGGCTCTATGAAATCGTATATGCTTCACAATAATATAAAATACAAGCACAACACAAACAGGAGCCCAGAATTTTTTTCGATGCCGGGTGTTTTTATGCAGAGTGAGGTCATCCTCTGCACATCAACAAGTCAGATCACCTTCTACTAACTGCACTTCTATACTGCACTTACATGTAGCTCATGCTTGTGTGTAAGATCAACACAAAGCCTACGTTGCTGTGAGCGTTTATACTTGTGTGCTGGTGTGTCTGTGTCATTGCACTTTCAAAAATACTAGTTGACAGTGGGGTTTTTCCATACAGGTGTGTATGTGTGTGTGTGTGTGTGTGTATAATTCAAATAATGCAAAATGAAACATAACAGATAATGTTGGAATATGAGCTAATGAATGTTGAGCAACAGTTACCTTGACTGTTGATTCAACGCATTAGTAGAAATTGGCCTGTAGGCTTGTAATCCTCTCTTTCCTTTGCTCTGGGGACTTTTTGTTGGGTCGTCCAGACTAATCAATATAACATTGACAAACACACACAAACCAACAGCTGTCCCACTCACTAATCCTGTTTAGAACAGAGCAGGGACAAATGTGTCTGGTCTTAAGACTTCTAGTTCCAATAAGGAAATGTACCGTTACACATGATTACAACTAGGTTCAACAATGGTGTTGCACGGTGCACCGTATGTGACCCCTCACAACCCCCCCCATCCCCACCCACCCACACACACATATAGACTGACACGACAAGGTCAGCATGTTGATAAGAGCACTGCACCTCCTGATGGCGTGTCACCAGGGTGACCAACGACATCACATGAATAATTCAAAAGGTGACGTAGCAAACCAAACTGGGACGGGAGGTCTGGTCTGAGGAGAATGGAGAGAGAGAGGTGTATTTTGGAAAAGGAGTGAGATGGCGGAGAATGATACGAAGCGTAGAAAAGCACCTAATGTTTCTCTAAAAAAACCAAGGTAGGATGAAGAGAATAGAGAAGAAAGGTGTGACCTCTATGGTGGTGGAGGAGGAAGGTGAGAGACATGAGAGGACAAGAAGACAGACGAGAGGGTCTCTAGTCTGTGATGTGTGTGTGTGTGCATCTGGGTGGAAAAAAAAGAGAGAGAGAGTGGGAAAGAAATGGGGTGACACGAAGGGTGCTCAAATGGAAGGGCTGGGTAGAAGAGATCACACGCAGTTGCCATGGCAACAAATGGAAGCTGATGTGGGGGGAGAGGGGGGGCGTTCATGAAAGTATGATGCATTTGAGACACATCAAAAGAATATTAATGTGACGCCACCTACCGCACCCTGTGCAACAGAAATAAATAAGTAGCGTGGTCACTAAAGAAAACTAACACACAAACACACGTACAAACACACACACGTTGGTCATGGCTGATGTGCCGTAGACAGGAGCAGAATAAATTAGGGAGAGGGGAAGCCAGATAGAAAAACAAAAAAGCAAGAAAACAGTAGAAATAAATAAGGAACACATAAACTGTAAAAAAGATATTTTCCTTTATCCTTATTTGTATATTGTGTATATATTTACATGTAAAAATGACATCACTTTAAGGATTTATCCCTGAACAATATTCATTCCCTATCTCATACAGAGTTTGGTCGTAAATTAAATGTTGCTGTGTCACTGAAACAATGTGAATTAAACCAAACTACGAGCTGCAGTGAACAGAGACCTGTGAGGAGAAGAAGGTATGGGATGGAGGAACTGGTGGAGGTAGTGAGACGTGACAGATAAACGAGAAGCTGCAGCAGATGTATGTTTACTGGTTTAAGACCATACACCTGTGGTTGCTACAGCCTCCCATGATGAGCACTACACATGCACGCCCACATTTTTATCACTGCCACCTCAAGCTTCCTCCAGACACAACAGAGATGCATCAGCCAGAGAACCGATCATAGGTTAGCACGCTCTCTAGAAGGAAGAGACTGAAGAAGACTCTGACACGCACCAGGATTCTGTGCAAGTCACCTGGAATATAATTCAGGGGTGTAATATTTTTCATTAAATTTGTGACTTAATTGGAATTTAAGAAAATAAAACCGGCAGATGAAACACTGTATTTCTCATGTTCAGAAAGACAGACACATGTATAATCATTAACAAATGCAAAAGAAGACACACACACACACACACACACACACACACACACACACACACACACACACACACACACACACACACACACACACACACACACACACACACACACACACACACACACACACACACACAGAGTAGTTACCTATATGTGGAGTTAACGTCAGTTTTGAAGCTTCCTCTCCTCTCCCTTGTTCTCCCTCTCAGCTACGTGAGTCTCTTAGTACAGGACCACATTTGCAAGCATCTCTCTCTCTCTCTCCCTCTTTCTCTCTCTCTACCTCCCTCTCTCTCTCTCTCTCTGCAGTGCAGACCCACCCCCACAGCACCAGCTGGAGAAAACCAGGATGCCGGATTCCACGCCGGCGTGGAGCAGGACTCGCCAGTCTGACAAGTACAGCCAGTGGTGAGCAGACGGGGTGGAGAGCAATGATGTCATCCCTTGTATAAACAAAACAGTGACCACATGTAAAGTCACCTCCAACGATCAAAGGGCACACAGAGATTACAGATTTGCCCGGAGACAGATAAGAACGAACAGGCTCCTGTGTTATCAGGCTCATATAAAGTCAGGGTTGATCGATGCTCTGATCAGAGTCAGGACGTCTGGTCGCCACCACAGAAACGCCAGGCATCGAACCAGCGGCTGCCTGTGTAGGGGAGGAGATTGATTCAAGTTCATCATGACTTGCTCTGGACAAAAGTAGGCAGCTCTGTGAAGTATATATGATTTGTGCTTTTTTTGATTCTTATAGAGAATCATTGGTCTCTGACTCTGGAGCTGGATCCTGAAGAGCAGAAAACCCGGAAGACTTCATGAGAAGTGCAGCAGTCAGATTAAATGATTTAATTATAACACCTTCCTCAGCAAGACATGTGCCATTTGCTACCAAAGCAAACATCAAATCAATCCAGATCAACTAGAGCTGATGTAGAGCGGTGAAATGTCAGCTCATAACTTCTGAAAAGGCATAAAATGCAAATGTCTGAGTCCCTCTTCCTGCCAGCCCCCTGGTTAAACTGCTGATGACACAACAGGATGGATGCAAAACGGAACAAATCAAAAAAGATTATGCAGAAGTCAAACGTCTAAAAAGGGAAACAAGAAAATCGCAAATTAGAGACAAAGCCTTTCGAGAGCTTTTGGTCATCAACTGAAACCTCAAACCAGAGTTTCGGTACTGTGACCAAAAACGTGCGATTCAATCCTGCCTCCTGCACAGTCGACCCATTGCGTGAACCAACTGCTGCATTTTTGAAGGACCCAATTTTCCAGAACTCTGGAATGTTTCCAGCATAAGTCTCATCACCACTTCAAGCAGACATTCATACCATTAGTGTCTAGACCGTACACAGAGCCTTTCGATCAAGGGAAATTTGGGGTTTAGCATCTTGCTCAAGCACACTTTGGCATGTGGACTGGAGGAGATCGAACCACCAACCCTCTGGTTACCTCCTCAGCCACGAGGCCTAAAGCAGTTGTGTCCATGCTGTGCCACGATGACGACACTTATCCGCAACATTTGAAGGTCAGTGTGACGTCTGGACGTAAATAAAAACTTTAACGGCTGTTATTTGCATTCAGACGTCTTTTCTTTAACTTCCTCAAAGAAGAAGCCCATTCACCTTGAAGCCTTTAAGCCTGTGTGAAATAATTGGCAGCACCCACAGGGAGCGTCGTGTTGAATGAGCCTGGACAGACTTCCCAGAATGAGAGAGGCTCAGGGAATAAAAAGAAATTCAAGAGATAAATCAGAGCTTTAGTGCCGCACTGATGTTCATGTCCCTCACAACCAACCCTCAGGGCTACAATCATCTGTCTCTGATAGCGACTTTCAGTGTCACCGTTTCCATTACTCTCCCTCTGCCTGTGGCTCTCGAGCTATTCCCTTAGTTAGACACAGTCACATAAAATCCAGGCATGCACAAACATTAACACACACACACACGCACACACTCGCACGCACACACACACACAACTGTCAGGCTACAGCAGGTTCAGTCGTATATAGCATGTGCTGAATCATCCCTGTGCTCCATGATCAATACCACTTTAGGACAATTACCCGTGGCAGCAAACACTGTGATTATCATGACCGCGAATCTCAGAGATTCACACTGACAGCTACAACAAACATGCTGACAAATGAATATTTGCTACACAAACAACTGAACTCTCAATTAAAGAAAAATAAAAAGTTTGATTTTGTTCCCAAAAAAGAATAACACAGAGCTGATTCCAGGATTGTTATTGAATTTTATGCAGTGATTAAACGCTATGTTTATGTTTTATGTGTATACTTATGTTCATGTATTTAAAAGGGACAACGCACATTAATTAACATGTGTGCTTGAGTCCAACATGGAATTGTGCCAGATTTACTCATGCAGGCTCTGGTGGATTGATGGTAAAAAACAACAACATACAAATAACATATAGACACATGAATAAAAAAACACAGTACACACAAATATATAAATCAATTAAATAGCTGTATGACATATGAAAACATGGAGAAAGGCACTAAAGTACAAATGATGAGTAAAGCAATATAAAGAAAAACAGCCGTATCAAGTAGAGCACACAAACACTCAAATTAAACACATAACATTTAGTAAAATGAGCAGTAAAACAACAACATGGCCACAAACCAGACGATGACTCGTCTCAGTTTCCAACAACAACTGTTATTTGTGTCTCTAGAAAACAACCGGCAATGAATGAATGAATTAACTCCTCTGTATTGATCTTTATCTATTATTTAAGATGTTTTAATGCACGTCTGATACATGGAGGTCTCACGGGTCTTAATGTAGAAGTTCCTGACAATAACCTGTAAATTATTAATTGTTGTACTATTTATTCAATATAATGTTAAATGGTGAACAAACATATTCTATTATGAAATAATACTAATAAATAGTTGCTATTTGTATAGACATTCACAAATGACAGACATGTAACTGGTGTCCCACTCCTACTACACAGGAGCAAGAAACACACAAATGGAAATTGCATCATTTGTGTCTTTACATATTATTGCATCTAAATTTGTGTGTCTTTGTGGTAATTTCCATTAGGCCTGAGGGGGGGGTAAACCCTGGACAGGTCGCCATCATAACGCCGGGCCAACAGCCAAACACCATTCACACTCATGTACAGAGTCTCTAATGGACCTAATCATCATGTGCATGTCTTTAGACTGTGGGAGGAAGCTGGAGCACCTGGAGAAAACCCACGCAGACACAGGAAGAACCTGGAGACTCTCCACAGAGAGAACCCGGCTGAGCTAGGACCTGAACTGGGACTGGGACATCCAAACTTGATAAGCAGCGGGCACTGGACAGAAGCGAAGAAAACCAGAAGGCCCTGCTGTTTTTAATTTAACTCCTGGGGAACATTTTAGTGTCTGAAACACTTTAGTGCCCTGATTACGTTACAGCTTTCGGGCACCTGCATTTCTGCTTTCTGTGCTGGGATTTGAACTGTTTTGCCATAAGAAGACAGTGCTACTGCCACTGTACCACCTTGCCGTCTACTTTAGCCTTGTATCTTGTTTTTTACGTCTGTGGTCAGTTTTCACGACGATTTGTAATCCATCTCTGATGCTTGTAAGCCAACTACCCATAACCCTCAGACTGGGCAGGTTGGGCACCAGGGATGGCCAATCAGATTCCATTGCTAACAATAGACAGAGGAGATGTCGCTGTGAAGAGTGTGTGTGTGTGTGTGTCTGTGTGTGTGATCTGTAGCAAACAGAGTCGGTCTCTGTGTCCTGGAAATAGAGAATCTGATATCTCCACCGTCTGACAGCGTCTCTTGTCTCTGCAGTCCCGACACAGAAGTGGAGCAGATCTGATGAGATGTGCAAATTCTAAAGCCTGCGTTTGTTCTCACTTTCCTTTATTCTCTGATCACAGTATGTCTTTCATCCTTCCATTTCCCCCGTTCTTTCTCTTTCACACTCATCCTTTCCCTTTGCTTTGCTTATATGTATAAGTCCTGATGTTTTCTTCATAGAGAGACTCAATGTTTCCCTGTGCTGGTTCGGCACATGTGACTTTGTCCTGTGCGTCCTTGGAGCACCTGCGCTGTGTTACTTCCAAAGATGGATGTCTGCGTTCTGTGAAAGTCCATGCTCACGTATTTTGTGTGTGTGTGTGTATTCGTGCACCGGGCACCGGGCTGTATTCCCAGGGGGTCTCGTTGCGTGTGTGTGTAGCAGTCGATAGCGCTGGCTGGCGAGTGAAGTCAGCCATTACTTCAACCTCCCTGACTTCCTCAGTATTCGAGGTAGAAGGCAAAAAGGGACGAGAGGAGAGAAGAGGAAACAAGGAAGAATAGGATAGAAGAGAATAGAGCAAGCTGCTAGTAATGAGATCCACTCCTCTACCAGAAGTGCATTATGAGTAGTTAAAGAAGCTCATAAAACCAACCACAATTGAGGCGTTAACCACAGCTACCACTTAGGGGAGACGAAGCTGGGATAAGGTGAGTGGCTATTGATAATCAGGGTAATTAGGGTCATTGATTTCGAAGGTCGTGGAGCAAATGATGTGGGGACTTGTTAAGAACGACCATCTCAGTAGAAAAAAAACACTGTTGCAAAAGATCATGAATCACAATATATAAGCAGGTTGAGTGCTGCAGGGCCTATTTGTTCTATGAGTCATAATGTGTCATAATGATTGCATATCCATCACAGTCAAATCAAAAGGAAAATCCACCTTTAATGAAAGATAGGGATTTGTTCGGTCCGACAGTCTTGGAAACTGGTCAAACACAGTGCAAACAATTATCATGTGGATTTTAAAGAGAAAAATTCCACCTGAACATCATATATGTCAGATATCATAAATGAATCAGCCATAGATGTGCATGGACATTCAAATACTGCAGGTAGAGGAGGAAGCAACTGTGGTTGTTTCTGCACCAATATCCTTCTGTAGTCCTCGGGCGCCCTCCAGTGGCTTAGTGTGTAATTACATCGTCCTGTCTTTTTAGTACCAGGAGTGTCTGTGTTTATTTGGATTTGTAATCAATAATTCTGCACTTGAAGGAATTGAACTATTTGTGCCTAAAGTTCCTTGCACGCAGTGGTCTTTTAAACTTCAATAAAGTATATATTGGTATTGTAAGGACTTATTGTAAAGGAGATGTTTTATCTAAAGGGTTAGAATAGATAGTAGATGCTCAGACAAACACAATATACAAGTTAACATGACAACAGTTGAAAACTAAGACAGGGTCACATTTGGTTGCCTTTAAACTGTGACTATTTTTGTCTAGTATTCCCAGATGAATTCCGAGCTCCAATTGGGGATTGTCAGGTCAAACCAAACCAATAAAATACAAACTGTATGGAGAGGTAACTTTCCAGAAAGGTGTGTTGTTTTGTGTGGGGACGGCGATAGGATCTATTTGACTCTCCTTTGTAATTCACAGATACAAAGATGGTGTGAGTCAATAAAACAGGATATGCTGGGTTCAGAGTGGTATTACAAACAGGATACTGTATATGTGGCAGGGAAATAATTATGACTATGACATGTTTACACAGTGACATTTTTTGCAGTGTGTGTTTAATAAAGTCGTGAGCAGAAAAGATGAATACTCATTAAGACACACTTACCATAGACTTTGCCCAAGAACAGCGTCTTAACCAGGTTGAATTGTGTGTCTGAGGCGTCTGGGAGTGTGTAGCTGACTGGAGGGTAATGATCCAACTGGAAACGTGAGAGGGAGAGAGAGAGAGAGAGAGAGAGAGACACATATTAAATCAGATTCTGCAGCATTTTAGAAAAGACCCACATGAGGACGTGCATCAGCACATTGAGCGTAGTACACAACACGGTGAAGAAGAAACATTAACTCCAGTCAGAAACTGTGAAGCTGCTGCACAGCATCATAACAAGCTCAATGGCTCCTTCTGGTGGTGGAAAGCTGCAAATAACCCCAAGGTTAATAAACTCTGATATTACTCCAATGAATCAAGTCAAAGGCAGTTCAATGAATATTAACTGATTATTAACTAATGAGTGTTCATTATGTTATAACGTGTTTCAGCCAGTACAAATTTGACTGATCAGATATGAAATAATTGGGCATGTGAGTGATAAAATAAGGGTTTTAGGATTTAAACCCAAAAATAAATAATAGGAATGATAAATAATAAAAAAATACAAGTGTTAAAAAAATATATATCTACAAACAGTAGATAGAAAGTTCAGAATTTTCATCAGACACTCCACCAGCGTTTACAATTCAAACCTCATCGCTCGTCTCGGATTTTTCTCCATAAACTTGGAGAAAATGCATGAAAATCCCTGCACTGATGTGTGTTTACCAAATGATATCCCTGTTCAAAACACCGACCAGAAAATCCAGTTGCAGAAGCTCTGGCTGCTCAGATGTCATAACAGACCGAACGATGAAAGGAAATCTCTCGTTTGCTTGCTGTTAATTTCGTTTTTAGCCTTTTTCGTGTGTGTGGAGTCGAGCTCATTGGAGCTGATTGCAAACTGAGAAGGGATCTTCAGTAATGATCCTGTACACAAATGGCTCTTCACTGGGACCAGAGATAAATGATCACACGCACATTCATTAAAGAATATGCACTTTCTGAAGTCTGCGGTAGCTTCAAAGCATTAAGAGACGGCGCGAGAACAAGCTGCGTGTTTACAAAGAAGAGTGTTGGTGGATTTGTGAGAGGAGAGAGGCTGATGGAGGTGGGGGGAGCCTGGTGGAGACGGGGGAGAATACATGGTTTTAATATCCCTGCAACATAATTAACTTGTTATTGCTGTTGCACTGAAGTTTCTAATTAGCTTGAAGGCAGCAGCCGCCGCTATTGACTAGAATCATTTCAACCCTCCACAAATTGGCTTCCGTGTGTTCCAGAAATAAAAAGGTCTTCCTCGTGCACACGGGAGAGATGCGTCTCAGCCTGCACCCACTCTGCACAATGCAAGCCGACTGCCCTGTAGCCATGCAGAGAGAGAGAGAGAGAGAGCGAGCGGGTGATTGAAAACAATGACTTTTGTTACTGCCTGTTTTACTGGAAATTTGGTCCATTGATGTGCTGAATAGCTGCCGCGGCCTGTTAGCTGGAGGCTGAGCTGGACTGTCGCTAAAGGGCTGAGATTTATTTGTGTGTGTGTGTGTGTGTGTGTATTGTTCTTGTGTGCAGGTTTGAATCAGTACAGTTCTCCCTACCCGTCATGCCCCTCCAAACTATTTCCTCCCTCTCTCTTTGCACACGCACACGAACACGCACACACACACACACACACACACACACACACACACACACCATTTCATTCTTTCCAAAAGCCTGGTCTCAGCGGAGCATTGTGTGGGTTTTGTTTTCCACAGTGACTGCCGGGCGGGATAATGAAGCACAATTAAATTGTGCTCAGCTTATTTACTTTTATCTGAGAAAACAAATTGGCTTCACCGCCGCGGAGGGCAGCCGGAGTCCCGGAACCTCGCAAAAAGGTCCACGGAGGGAGACAGCTGGGGAGGAAACCTCATTTTTTACCAAACTTTGTCAATTACAACTGCAATTACTGGCATTCTGTCCCTTTACACTGAACCATTTAGACGAGATGATTTTCTCCTGGAAGCTCTGTTGCTCCCCTCTCAGGTTACATAAAGCTGAGGAGAGCAAAGTAATCAGGGTTAGACAAAGAGAAAATTAACAATGGGTAAAATCTATTTCCCTAACTATGTGCTCAGAAGGAATCTAATTTAGCCAATGTGCTGTATATATTCAAACTCATTTACAGTACACAAAGACGTTTTGTACTTCAGTGGCGACTTTCGTTAATGAAATCTGGAGGAGGAGGAGCAAAAGAAAAGTGAGCTTAATTTCCTGTGATCACTTGAATGAAGAGTTCAACATTCCATCAGCCAGCCATTTATACCACTAACACCAACCAGAGGAGGGGGAGGAGAGGATGAGGGGATGAGTAGGAAGAGGATGAAGATGAGAGGAGATAGGAGGAGAGGAAGGGGAGAGGAGAGGAGAGGAAGGGGAGAGGAGAGGAGAGGAAGAAGAGGAAGTGGAAGAGGTAGCATGAGAGGTAGAGGAGACGGAGAGGGAGAGGAAGAGGAAGAGGCAGAGGAGGTTGAAGAGGGAGAGTGAGAAAGGAGAGGATGAACGGACAGGAGATGAGAAGAAGAGGAGAGGAGGGGGAAGGAGAGAAGAGAGGAGGAGAGGAGATGTAGAGGAGAGGAAGAGGAGAGGAATAAGGAGAAAAGAGGCAAGCAGATAAGAGTAAGAGCAAGAGGAGGGGAGAGGAGGAAAGTAATGAGAGGAGAGGAGACGAAAGAGAGCAAGGTGGGGACGAGAGGAGAGGAGATGAGGAGGACACGAGACCAGAAGAGAGGGAGAGCAGTGAAGAGTAAAGAGAAACGAAAGACAGGAGGAGAGGAGAGGAGATGAGGAGGACACGAGACCAGAAGAGAGGGAGAGCAGTGAAGAGTAAAGAGAAACGAAAGACAGGAGGAGAGGAGAGGAGATGCAGAGACATGTCAAAGCCTGAAGCGACTTCTCACTTTCATCTGTGAACCCTCACAGTGTGTGAGCAGGTTGAGAGAAAATGTCAGAGTCAGAGATAGAGAGATGGGAACTGATTTCTCCTTCATGTGTCTTTGATAGTGAGCTCACCTGACGAGCTTTAAAAAACAAACACTTGCCGGTATTTGTGTGCTCATGCAAAAACCAATTGTCTAAGTCAGTGTGGGGTTTAAAAAGGCGTTAAATGCATCCAAGTAACCTTTATTATCATATCGTGTGGATCTCCTTTTTCATCTCTCAGCCCCCCCCCCCCCCCCCCCATTTCTCTGACTCATTCAGTCGTTGTATTTTGTTCTCCACCTCCCTCCCGCTCCCCCTTTTTACTCTCAGATTCCAATTTCCCTCACGCCTGCTTTTCTCCTCACTTGTTCTCCGGCCTGGCTTTAAACTAAATAGTCGCTTGTCTAAATTGCCTTTAAGATTTGCAGCCTGATAGCGGTGAGAGGCGAGACCTCTGCAGCCTCAGGTAAACACTCGACTCTCTCCTCCTCACTGGAAATTGAATTTGATCCACTGGCGGGCCCACCAGCACGACGGACTTTTATTGCTTCTGACTCGTACTGTATCTCCGCCTCTCGCTCGTGGTGGAGAGCAGCTGCAACAGGCCCGTAATGAGCAGGTCAGCAAAAAAGGGTTATAATGGACAGGTTCAATTTCAAACGCAGATGGCAGGCTATGAACAAAATGGCATCTCAGGCTTTCGTTCTCAATGCAATGATCCTGATGAAAGTTCTGCACATCTTCTCTGACTCGGTAAAGGCCGTCACGGTGAATCTCGAGCATCAGTGACAGGACCTATTGAATTTATTCATCCAGCAGGTTAAGAGAAACTTGGAGTGATGTGTCCACCAGATGAATTTAAGTTCAATGTTGACTCTCCTTCAAGCTCTGTTTTTGATCTCCACCAACTCAGATGGGAAATATGTGGTTATTAAGGTGCTAGATCAGCGTGCTACCTTTGTCTCTCTGCTGGAATTGGGTAGGTGGTCTACCGATAAAACTTTATGAAAGTCCTTTACCGTGACCGAAAACAGAAAACGCTGCAGAACATGAATCTAAAAACATTAAACTGAAAGATGCAGTTTCTCTGACTTCCACATCTAGCAGCTAAATATGCCAATAAATCTTTTTTTTGCCTATTTTTTTAAAACAACATGGCTCAGTTTCCTGTATTATGTAAATCAAGTGTTGTTACCTGCATCAGATCAAGCTTTAATGCTGTTTGACATTATTTTCTGTGCATGTTATCTTTGAGAATACCTGTTGAGGCCACCTATACCGGCTTGTCTTACTCAATGTTCCTCTTGTTGTCGTCCCAAGCTGAATTTGTCCTGTTCCTCACATCTCATCAGTGCGAGTGTGAGTACAGTCACGGTTTCTGGCTTAAAATACATAAACTATAACTAGGATCCCTCAGGGCTGTGTGAGGAGTTAGAAAGTGGGAGGTATGGAGAAGGTGGGCAAGTGGATAGAACAGATTCTTTTGAATAATGTTGATTTTGCAGTGTGGTATGTACGAAGCGTCCGTCATGAGTTAACCTGACAAGATCTCGCTTTTGCATGCGTATCTCTTGCTATGCATGTCCCCATCTGTTTATGTGAGGATATAAAGTGAATGTGTGTACCTCGAAAAGAGCCCAGAGGCGGCAAGTCAACAGAAAAAAGTTTTATTCTTCAAAGTTATCTTCCTAACACACCTTCCGGCTCTACCTTTCATGCCCTATCCATAAACCTCTGCCATTTTCTCCCTCATAGCTCCATTACTGTATTCCTTTTTTCCCCTTGAATCTAAATGACTACATCATGCTCACCGGGGTTCCTCTTAAATCTTTTAACACTAAAGTTGCTTTCAGACATGCACTGAACTCCAGGGATCCTGCGGACATTCTGTGTGCGAACGCAAATGTCCAAGTGTGAGATTCTGAACTTTCTGTGGCCAGTCCCCAAGTTAGAAGTCTGGAGAATGTCTGAATGAGCTGATGTGAGAACACAGCAGGAGATGAGCAAGTGGGTCTGGTGATGACGTTTGTAACACACAACTTACACAACAATTAAAAAAACTAAATGACGACAAGTATCTCCGCATGATAAATCAGTGCCACACACGTAGAAGACACGGACGAAGATGTTAAGAATTGTCGTGTGTTTCATTTGGCGACTGACAGAGTTGAAGTGTTGTTGTTTAGAGAGCAGCCGGGGCTCATGGGGAGTGGAGAAGTGAGGATATGCATTTGATAGTTAACAGTTCAGTCACACACTGGACAAGGGGCTGAGCATCAATATCGTCAATCTAGGCACAACTAAGCTGCAATCAAATGTGTGTGTGTGTGTGTGCACGCGTGTGACTGATGAGCAAAGAATCTCACAGTTGCTCCAATCACTTCCTGCGCGGGTAAAGAAGGGATGTGTTATGTGGAAGCGCTCCCACCGGTGTGATCAGCGGCTGCAGGGCGTGATTTGCTCGGGGAATGAGGACGATTTCCATTGGATGTTTCAGTTTCATTTTCTCCCTGTCAAAATCTTTCACTGTAGTGTGCGAGCGAACGTAATGAGATTCCAGTGTGAATGAGCGAGGTCATCGCTCCGTGTGCACTTAACGAGAGAGAGAGAGAGAGAGAGAGAGAGAGAGAGAGAGAGAGGGGGGGGGGGGGGGTAGGAGACTTATGTGGAAGAGGAGATGTGGTGATGATTTGATGGCCCGGTGATTCATTCTGACTCACACTTTATTTCCCCTTAATGAAAGTAACAGTTTAGAGGCTGTAATAGAGCTGTAATTATCCCCAGAGAAGGTGACATCACTGCTGCCAGAATGACAAAGTACACAACTAATAAAATATACACTCATCACACTGCATATACTATACTGTCGTTGGGAATAATGCTCTAGGTAAAACTAAAGACCTGAGTGAGCCTCTCGGTATCATGGCGTTAATATTTAAACTAATACATCAATTACACGTTGAATAAAGTTTTAATGCTGTAGCTGATTTGTGCATATTTCATTTATTTCCTCGGGGTCCATATGGAAATGCATTTAAACATCTAGCAAACAAACTGTGTTCCATAGTATTTACAATATTCATATCCATGTTTATATTTGCCCTGATGTGGAAATACAGTGATTGGTTGATAAAGTTTAAATCTAAACTTTAAATTATCACCAATTTGCATTATATAATATGTATAACTGACCCTTGTGACAAAGAAATGTGGTTGCTTAATATTTTTCAGCTTAACCATAATCCTAATTATAATGAAACAGCAATCACACCTAAATGTAGATGCGCATCTTTACTTCAATGTTTACTGTAAAATAATCATCAAAAAATTCAGATCATGTCAAATATCAGTTATTAGAATCATTTGTTTCTGGTTTTCTCTGCAGCACTTTTCAAAATAAAGGCGAAGCAGACCTGTGCCAAATCATTGTAGGCATTAGTTTCATGGTGGGATGTAAATCAGGAATCCGCTGATGCGGCAGATTAGAAAAAACTTCACTGATGTCTGCAGGGAAATTAGGTTGTGTCAGAGTACGTGTTACAATCCAGTGCAGACTGTAATTAAATAGCTGTGATATTATGATCATATTTGTAATGTTAATACAAATTGATACAAATGAAGAAGCAGCAGTTTTCCACAGAGAAGGTGATTTAGTTTGTGGATACACTATATGGCTCCTGTTACATCTATGTTACGGGTGCAGTAATAATGCACACTACATGAACATGGCATTCAAACTACCACACCTGCAGGAGGTCATGCATATACAAACTGTTACATAAATTCCTCAGCAAACCACAAACTGCACGTGCAAAAACAGATCTATTCCGACCTGGATGGAACCAACACCTCGGTTGTATAGGTTGGCTCTACCATCCACTTATGGTCCACCTTAAATTACAGCCTGCAGCCAAACCTGGGCATTTTATCCCAGAACAAAGTGTTTAATAGTTGAGCTGAATTCTCGCTCCATCCTTGACAGCTACTGACTGAGGTTTGGCTGTATTGATCCCCAATGGGCTGTGGAGCTGCACAAAAATCAAACACACAATTATGCATGCACAAACATGCACACTCTCGCTCTGTGCCACATACACTCTAATACCTGCACGCACCACGCACACACGCACACACAAACACACACACAGATCGATGCATTCTCTCTCTGTTGCTATACTTAGGCTGTCTACTGTGAGTGGATTAACAGGGGCAGAGGACAAGCCGCTTCATCACAGCAGAAGACAGAACAGGACATTGCACTCCCCTCTGACTTATGGCGCACAATCGGCGCTGGAGCTGGATGGCAATCCCCTGCACTCCGTGGTTGTAAGTAGGATTTTGAAATATGTGTTGCAGAGTGCTCGGATGTGTGTGTGTGTGTGTATGTGTGTGTGTGTGTGTGGGCTCTGTACCTGGATGGTGATGCTTCTGTTGACACGGGACATGTTTATGCTATGAGGCTGTCCATTGGCCAGGTTCCGCTGGTCCACATCAATAGTGAATGGCTCCTTCAGGCCGCCAAGGTTGTACCGCACCTGCATTGAACCTGAAGACATGCAACACATGGTTGGCTCTGGTTGCAGGAAACCTCACATCTCTGCACACAGCTCCCTCTCTACTCCTCACGAATGATTTAAGCATGAGCCCTCATCAATAAACACCTGAATTAATAAAAATGCGTTTCATAGATATTTCTCAAGCTGTGGCTGTTAAAACACCACAAGTCCCCGAAGAGGATAGTACATCCATCACTACTTTGTGACACATATGATATTTCTGTATTTATTTTAGTTAAATAGCAGAAGCCCAAAATAAAGTTTTCTTTTTGAAGTGATGGAGGAGGAAGAGGGGACGGATAGTGGAGGAAGCCCTGAATGATTCAGACGACCCGCAGCTTGACAGGGGATTATATATTTACTGTCTCAGGGCGCTGCGTGAGCGGGAGGGCCGAGAGTTTCCAGCAGCTGCAGCCCGGAGCAGTGTGAGTATTTTGTCGTTTTAGTTTGGTGATTGTGCACGTCAATCGCTCAGACGCTAGATGGCACTGTCAAATTTGTATTACTGCTGTTTTATCAAAGCACTTTTCTGCCTGTCAGCCGCACAGTGGGAGGCCGAGAGCTGAGAGGGAATTTGGGAGAGTCTACAACTGTCCAAACCGTTCTGCAAGCACAGCCTTTAAATATGCACTTTGCTGCACTAACAAGCATTACTCCGTGCAGACTGCTCACGAGCGATCAACCACAAACTGCATGTATATGAGTGTGTGTGTGTGTGTGTGTGTGTGTGTGTGTGTGTCTCTCACCGTTGTGCCGCAACACCACAGCCAGCGAGTCCTGCGTCTTGGAGCTGACATACATCAGAATGGCGGGAGCACTGGATGTGCTGAAACTAAAAGCAATTTCCTCCTTTGTCAGATTCACCTCGTGTGGCCTCAGCTGGTGCGTCCGGATCCTTGCGTCCCGACTGGCGCCCGCAACCGCTTCGGGCAAGAAGTTGTACTTGATCAGTGTTCCAGCGTCAAAGAAACCCCCGACATCTGAATGAGAAAACAGGAGAGGTTAGGAAAAAAAAAAGTCTCCTCCATTCCGTCGGCCGAAGTGTTTTTGGGCAAGGCACTGCCTGTGCCGACGGTGTGCGACAGTGAATGTGTGTGCGCATGGCTTCACAGTATAGTAAAGGTCACCGAGACTAGAAAAATACACATAAATAAAGCCCATTACCATTTTAAATGGATGTTTCGATATTTCGAAATTCCACAAGAAAGAAAAACAGAAGGAAATACACTTTCATTTCAAAAGGCCACAGCACACACAAGTGACACAAATATGGCCGTGTTCAGGGGTTGCAGTAAAGTGGGCGTTAAACTGCTGCGCTTGAAATGCATTAAATGGTGAATGAAAGAAAAAAACTGCAGCGCTCGAGGATCAGAAACCAAACAATACATTGTTAACCAGCACGTTATCAAAGCTAATGGAATATTCCAGCCATTCCAGGAGGGTTATTGATTCTCTAATCAAGTGTTGAGAAGAGGCAACCTTATTTTTCTATACTTCTGTTATACTCCTGTGTGTGTGTGTGTGTGTGTGTGTGTGTGTGCGTGTGTGTGTGTGCATTCAGATAAAAGACACAATGTGCGTGAAATTACAGAGAATGATTACATGGACAGCGGAAAGCCTTGGGTTGCGTGTGAGTGTGGTAAATGCCATGGAATATGCCTTGACGTGTTTCCCTTCCCTCTGTGGCAGCAGGGAAAATCTATAACTACACCTCGTACAAGTGTAGAATACTAAATGAACACATTTATGTTTTTTATTTCAAAGCCTCACTTCACCCATCCACTCCCAGCGGACACAGTACAATAAATACTTCAAGCTACATTACTTAAATCTAATGGAAGGCTTATTATTAGAAAATGGGAAAGGTCTCTGACTGCTGTTGGGTGTAGAGGCGAATCCTGGCCTCCATTCAGCTGCACCACAATTTGGTCCTACGCTCTGCCGTGCACTGATGTGGCGTCGAGTTAGGAAGTCCCGGTAGAGCCGCACGTTATCTATTGTTCTGTGTTAACCAGGCGGACAGCTTGTCAAGTTCTCAAATCGCTGGATTCTTTGTTTCCTGATGTGGCTCGACTCTCCGGGGATTCGTGCTGCTGAGTATTAACAGAATCAGACTTAAATTCCAGCAGATGCTTGATTAAATTTCTTAAATCGTCTACACAAATGGCATATGAATACACAAACAGTGCTGCGAAATACACAAAAAAAAAACGGCCCCCTTCCGCACAGCTCCACGCACTTCTATTGTTTTTATTGCTCATTTCCGCTGAGCATGTTTTATTCATCGTAACATAATTTCATTTATAGGCTATCATGTAGTGCTGATGTGAAGCTTTCACACACTCCACCATTTGAAATAACTTTTTAAGGCTGTGAATTATTCATATTTTCAGTGATTTACAGACACACATAAAAGTCACAAAAGCAAGCTGGAATAAAAATCGATGCACGTAGAAATAGACCTTGTAAAACTCATTTATTTTATACTCTTCTAACCTATTTGTGTGTGTAAATAGGGAGACAAAGTTGTTTTGGCAACCTTGAAGTGTTCAACATAATTTGACTGATTGTCACTAAAGCGGGCCTGTGTCATTTTTGTGGCACTTGGCAGCTTTGTGTTTGTTAAGAAATCAGACGTAGGCTATGGGAGAGTTTATGCAGGAAGAAATGTGGGATGGGAGAGTAGAAAAGTTTCAAAACAAATGTGATTACATAGAAAACAAATATCTGATCACAATAACATAGCTAATGTTAAGAGGTGAAATGCATTTTAATTTGAATACTTCCACGTTTACATCACGATTGTTATCATACATGAAATCAAGAAGTGTCAGATAATTTTATGTAATCAACATTATTCTATTCTCTTTGTAAAGATGGACGAAATGAAGGCTCCCTAAAAGTGAAGCCAAAGCGTTTCGATCGCCCCCTGCTGGCTGGGTACGGTATAGGTCATAAATCTTGTCCCTGCATGCTGGTGGATGGCACATAGAACAAACTAAAAAAATCAAAGGACGCATCAACATTTATTTAATGTGTATAGATTTCATTTCTGGATAGTGGGAGGACGTGGACATGTGTCGTCCATCTTTATTTACAGTCTGGGTCAAATAACTACGTTTGAGAAGAATTATCGTTTTTCGAGTTGATAAAGATATGAAATTTAGAAGTGAATCCATTTGTAAAACCTGGATCTGGACCCCGTTTAAATTGAGCGGCTCCTGAATCTCTAGTAAACGCTGTCATTAGAACTGGAATAAGTTTGACTTGAAGAACTTGTGGAACAGGCCTTGATCTCACATCCTCTCAACTTCAAAAGCCAAATATTTTAAATTGTATCTTCCTGCAAACTCTAGATTATTTGGGGCCTCAGCCTCCTCTGTCCTGATGATAAAAAAGAAAGAGAGACTCCGACCAGCTGCCCAGAGCCCCCCCCCCCTTGTCTGGAAGCATGAGAGAGAATGAGAAAACTCTGCTCCAGGGCAGAGGCTCTTTATGTTTGTGTGTGTTTTATGTCAGCGTGTGAAGAAGTTTTGGGGAGGGAATGTGGCCAAGCATGCAAACCTCTACAGGTCGAAGGTGTGTGTGCATTGTTGTGAGTTTGTGTGTCCGTGTAAGGTGTGTGTACACGCACAGTGGCTCCATGTAGCCCTCGAAGGCAGAAAAGCCAAAGAATGAGAGTGTATAATAATAATACTGCAGGGTCCCCTGAGCAGTGTGTAAATATGGATACAATGGAAATGCACTATGCAATTATGGCCGGTTTCATGCATTTTTCACTCGCTGGGAGAATGGGGGAGAGAGGGGGGAGATCAGAGTGAGAGAAGGATGGAGAGAGAGCTAAACACAAGCAAGAGGGAGAAGAGGTAGAAAAGGAGAATTTATATGGAAAAGAGTTAAAAGGGCAGAGAAGGGAAGGTTTAAATGGGGGAAAGGGGGAACAAAGTGCTAGAAGTAAAGACGAGTAGAAAAATTTGAAGGAAAAGTAGATTCAGAGATGGATAGGGGGAAAAAGAGCGGAGGGATGTGTGAAAGAGATGAAGGAAAGCGGCACAAGAGGAGTAGAGACAAGTGGTAATGACAAAATAATGGAAGATTTCAAAAAGGCAGCAGAGAGAGGCAAGAAGATGAAGGAGGGAGAAGAGATAGACATGATATGACGAAGGAAAGAAAAAGAAGAGTGAGGGACACAAGGAGGAGAGAAAGGAGGAAAAAATATGATGAGATCTGGAAGAGATGAGTGAAAAGGGAAAAGAGAGAGAAGAGGAATGTTGGATGTTATGCATAAAAACTAACAAACACAAGGGTGTCCTCTCTCCCTTTGTCGCTCTCTCTTTCCCTGACACACACACGCACATTGACACACACAAACCTCACACAGACAGTAATCTTTATTCTCTAAATCCTTAAATGCCTGATTGGTTATGACAGAAGTCAGATGAGGTCTTTTCATGTCTTACATTAGCATAACACACACACGCACACACACACAGACACACACTCAGCTTTTCTATCACCTCGTCCCCCCCCCCCTGCCAAGAGAGCACAGGAGGAAAAACACTTTTCGGCTTTAGGAAACAAATTAATTCACGTGTCGGGGGTTGGGAGCCTCTGACAGCACCGCTGCTCTTCTCCCCTGAGCGTTTTAACAAAAACTTGTTTGGGTAAGTAGAACTCGAAAAGTGTATCTCATGAATCTCCACGAAACAAATATGATGCTTTAGCACTGTGGAACCGTGAAGGAGCAGGAGTCACACATTTATCATCTCTGCACTTCAAAAAACCTGCAGCTCTTTGTGTGACTTGCATTTTATTCTCATATGTTTTTTAGTTATTGATGTCTCAGCTCTGCATCTGCACAGTATTAGCATTCAGCCTAGGCCCTCTAAAGCCGGCGGAGAATCGGTGGGTAAGCACAATATCACTCTAAATCGATGCCTCTTATCATAAGCCCAAACACTTTCAACACAGACAGCTCCCAAACTGAATGGGAAGTGAGGACAATCACAGAGCGCCGCCCAAAAAACCACAGTGGGTTGTCAGACGATGACGCTCATTGAAATATAAGGACTCCAGTGGCAACACGGGCGATATTTGACCCGGGCGTTGGGAGCTGAAGATAACGCACTTTCACAAAGTTGTTTGAAGGGCGTTTGCTGCGAGATTATGACTCGATGTGTCATCCAAAAAAGCAGAGTGGTTGTTTGTTAGTTTTGAAGACGGGAATAAAAGAACAAAATAAACTTCAGGGAAAATACCCAAGGGAACCATATTCCTGCACCGCTGGCAGGAGGGAAACAAAATCTTACATTAAAAAAGCCGACAACAGGAGGAGATCTATTTGCCTCGCAAATGAAGTTGTGAAGATAAAGAACAGCGTGACGCACCTTCAGTGGCCTTCATTGTCCGACGCACAAACCTACTCAATGAGAGGTCGACACAATCTTACCCAGAATGCCTCTTACCTCTGGTGCAGAAGGGGCCGTCGTAGGCGGTGGCGCTGCAGTCGCACAGGTAGCCGTTGTACCTTTCCACGCACTTCCCTCCATTCCGGCAGTACATTCCGAAACTGGTGCAGTGTCCCTGGCAGCCGGGCTTGACCCCGGGCGTGACCTTGGCCCTCTCCTCCAGATCCAGCGTGATGCCGTTCATCCGCAGGGCTCGGATGCATCCCAGGAAACCCCTCTGTCCCCCCGCGGCACCTGAGGAGCGAGGGGGAGGGTGGGGAAGAGGAGGTGGCATTAGTGTAATCAGGACATGCAGCATTAAGGGAAATTGAAAAATAACAGAATAAGGGGAGGGCAAAATGGAAATCACGGGTCACAGGAGTCGTTCCGAGAAGACGCTCGGTTTTAATCTCTTGGAGGCGTTAATATCCTGACGCCTGGAGGAAGCCACTGATGTCACGTTAATCGTTGTGGCTGTGACTCCGCTCTTCAAACAACCTTCAACTCTTTTAATAAAATCACTAACGAGAACAGCCCTAATGAACACTGTGTCTTAATGACCACCTCGAATGGAGGCATGGACGCATGTAAACACACAGACAAACACACACATTTAACACGGAACACACAAGGCGCACCTGATTTGAATGAGTCAGGAGGAGCATTAATGCTTCGCCTTGGGGTGTCAATAGCCCTTCCTCTAAAGTGCCTCCATCGTCATTCTGGCCTTGCGCCATTCCAGTCTAACTACCCATTAACTTGGACAGAGGAGGGGTGTTAAGTAGATGAATGTGCACCTAAATGACTATAGAAATAAACACCCTCATAAACATACACCCACAGGTATAGATTCCAACGTACACAAGCACGCCCACAGGGGAGGGCTACAGGGCTTGGATAGACACGCGAATAGACACGCGCACACAACGTGCACACTCTCATCAACAAGGGCTGAGGGACATTTTAGTTATTAAAACCTCTCTATTGCATCTTTGGAATTACAGAGGAGTATCTGTTCAGGAAGATATGTTATGGAGCCCTGAACATAAACTCTCACTCGTACCGTTTTCCTCCCTCAGCAGCAATCTCACACACGCACACACACACACACACACACACGCACACACAGACACACACGCACAGAGATTACAAATACATACACTCCCTCCACGAATCACATTATCACGATGCAGCAGCGCTTTCACCAGCTTTCTCCACTTTCCAGTCCCACACAGGATTTGACTTTCGGTCGACCTGTTAATTAATCAGTGTTGTACCACTGATTGGCTGGAGGTTTCTACCACCTGTTTACCCAGGTCTAAATCAGTCTCTGATTAAATGGACATCAGGCTCCGAGGCCCACCGAGGCCAGGGCAGACACACACACACACACACACACACAAACATACATACACACAGAGACACACAAACACAAACACACACACACACACAGGGAGCCTGACTGACACTGACTGAAGTCAACATAAAGGGTTATCACTATAGATAAAAGCCACATCATCTTGATCAGCACAGGTCATAAACCCTGCCTCCTCCGTGTTAATGGATGGGACAAACCAAAAATTCAAAGAAAATGTTTCTGTCATTTTAAATATCTCTTATCCCACTGATGTACGTCCAAGTGTTCATCTTTCTGTTAAGTTTGGTTTTAATTTAAATGGCGCAAAATAAAATACTGTCGAGTAATTATTAGCATGATGAGTGATTATTAATTTGAGACGTTTGTCGTTCTTATGTTCAGGTAAGTATTAGTATTTGTAGTGAATCTATTTCATGTTGTATTGAATCATTTAGATTTCAGAGCCATTTACTGCACTGTTACTTAACGTTTATAACACTGTCTATTTGTGAAAAACTCTTTTGGTCCCTGCCAAAAATGTCAGATTTGTATAACTTTTTAATACAGTATGAATATTGGTAATTAGTATTAGTCAGTCTCTATGATATAAACACATACACTACAAACATTAGCCCATCAACACAAGACTTCACAGAAATACGGACACGCATACATTTAGAGGCTCTGGTGACTCAAGGGTATTTTACTCTTTAATGATGTGCTAAGGAGGAAACATTTATATTCATAAGGATACGCACAGCGCACACAAGCCCACACATGCAATTTACAACAGTCAAATTGCTAATTAAGAGAGAAGTCATACAATCTGACCTTTTACCCTGTGAGGATGTGTTTGTGTGGATCCGTCATTCATGAGTAATGATGAGATAATGAATAAACATGCAGGGGAATGGGTGAATGTATAGAAGGCACGTGGACTGCTCCATAGTCAAAGCCTGACTGTTGGTAATTCTTATCACACTGATGTAAATTGAGTTTTAAACATAAAGTTTGTAACAATTCTTGGTTAAAATGTCTACAATGATATTTTATATATTCTGTTGATTTGAGTACTTACATTATTAAAATTGTTTCACGATTTTTTTTCAAACCTAGAAAATTACAACATACATACAAAATGCCTTATTTTGGTCGCCTTTAATTTTTGTCATATCCACTTTACCTGTGACTTTGTCTATCTCTGCTGGACCTCCTGAAATCACTGCTAGCAAGTTAGCTGCTTTAATTATTTTTAAAGTAGTTGTGGATCAAGATTATTTATTGCTGTTTGCTGCATAACGTGAATAAAACTGCCATGATCCCCAGCTGCTTTACGACGTCATCAAACTAGTTCTTTTGTTATTGTTTTAATCAAGAGACATCTAGTGGCTGAAGCTACATATTGTAGGTTTTTATTAGATATTAAAACAGGGTGAAAAGTCTTGATTGACATCAGAGGCTGGTAAAGTGGAGACGTGTCGTCCATCTTAATTTGCAGTGTATGATCCAAACATGCACAGAAATGATCATTGTACAAATGGGTTTATAGAATCATGGTTTGTCCTTTTTCTTTCATTTTTGTATGATTCAACACTTTAAAAATACAGTGTTTGTTTACCCACTTCACGTTTAGTGAGGATACACTTCAGAATGGCATTTGTATTCGTTTCAGATGAGTGTTTTGATTCAGTTGCTCTAAATGTCATTTCAAAAGACTTCCTGACCCACTGGCATTTCCTGGGGGGGGGGGGAGATATTATCATAGAAATTCCATTTGACCAACTCGGCTCTGTTGGTTTACAGCTTTCCTTTGATAATTATATCCCTTGAGGGTCTTTAATAGGATTGCTCCGGATTCCTGCATGGAAATTGTACATGTGTATTGAAATAAACATGCATCTACACACCTTTGTGTTAATGTGCAATATTAATTGGAGATATACTCAGCAAGAGCATCAGCAGGATATTCATTCTGGCAAACCTTTAATCACCATTAGTGGGGAGCTGCAACTGATCAAGATGCAACAAAACCGCGGTGGGTGAGGGCTCCTTCCCTCACGTGGTGTTTGGGTGTGCGCTGTTAAAAATCGGAATTGTCAACGTCACAGAAACATTTCATCGAACTCATTAAATGTTACCTACTGTCTTGGCAGGTGAGCGTGGCCGGTTTCCCTGTGACAAGGGCCCGCGTGCATGCAGTGAGGGTGAGAGGTGTGGATCCATGACGACAGAGGCGAGGAAACGAGAAGAAAAAATAAACAAGACAAAATACAACCCGACCATGAGAGAGAAAAAAACAACATGCAAAACCATAGAAAAACGTGATAGTGAGCATTAATCAAGCGGGGGGGGAATCATAAGAGCAGATGGTGACGTTTAAATGAGTAAGATGTGGCTCCGATTTATAGTTGTGTGCATGTATGAAGTGGATTGGAGAGCTAAAAGTTAACAGTGTGAAGTAAATGACAGCCGGCTGATGGTGTAACATTTACTCTCGAGGCCATTAGAGCAAATGAGCCACTGTGCAGTAAACACTAAAGCAATCAAATGCTTGATGAGGAGCATATTGATCGAGGAAGAGAGAAGGAGATGATACAGAGAAAGATATGAGGCAGAGGTGAGCTAAATAAAGCCTCCTGTTGTCGTTCTCCACCGTGCGGCAGAAGTCTTGATGCCTGCGGGGCTCTCTCTCTCCCGCTCCCCAAATCTCTCCATCAAACGACACCCATATCACTATCTTCTCCTGGTGTCAGAGGCCACATTTAAACCACTTCCCTTCAGAGGCTGGGTCACTTCCTGTGTGCCACACTGTAACTTCCCCAAAGCGACGCTCAAATAAGGATTAACCAGGGATTAGAAATCTGATATGAGCCGGTGCTGTCGCGGCCACAATTCACCTCCGCTATCTCTAGAACCTCCACGACTTTCTGTGTTGCCGCGCACAAAGCCCGGGCCTTCCCCCTGCCGTCCCTTTCTGCAGGAAAAAGCCGAGAATACACACGGGCAGAATGATGAGAGGCGGCCGAGGCGCTGCCTGGGAAAGCCATTATGTTCCCCGGCTCGGCGGGGGCTAGTTGCACGGTGACAAAACCTCTCTCGCCCGTTTTCCATTTCACTAAATCAAAGAACAAATACGCAGAGAGGCAAATTGGGACATGATAAGGTGAGGATGTTTCAGCAGCGGTCGAATCAGTAAAAAGTGATGAGACGATGAAATTACACGATAAACGGAGATCAGGGGGGTTGAGGCGCTCACACCGGGATGCCTGATTGGAATTTGGAACAATCTCCTTTGCGCCGAACTTTTTATTTTTTCTTCTTTCGCCAGAATGAACTTTGCGATCCGCCTCAGCATTTTTTCCTTCAAACCGCAAAAGTCCCCAAAACTATTCTGGCCTCAGAGTTTGGTTTATCGACAGCTCAGCATAAACCTTCATAAAGGTGAAGCCGCGAGGAAAGAAACTGGACCTCTTTAGCAAAATGAAGGCACAAATGCTGCGATAGCTGAAGCAGAAAGTGTAAATGAGAGAGAGAGGAAGGAGAAGAGGGTTTATATCTTATTCGTCCTTAAATAGTTTCTTAATCCAGAGTAGTATAAAGGCTGAGTTAAAGTATTATAGTCTCAAAGAAATGACCTCTTTAAGTGATTTAAGTTAGTTTTCCTCACGTGCCCTCAGTTTTGACTTTAATAAATCTATGATCACTTACAGGGACGAATTACTGAGGATGTCATTTTCCAAATGTGTGGAATGGCTGTATCTGTATCTGTGTGTGTGTGTGTTGGATTAACATGAATTTAATTAGCAGTGGCTGTGGCGGCTCAGCAGACAGCTAAGACTGAAGCCTCTAAAGGAAGAATGCTGATTTCCAGTAAAGGCTGGAACATCTTTAACTTATGAAGCAATCAGACGTCCTCACAGCAGATGTCTATATCGCATTGCTGAAAATACAGATATCATGGAAACTTTTTTAATTAAAAGTTCAATCCTATTACGATCCCAATGAACGATGTCTACTTAGGCGTTAGCTTGCCACCCATCAGAGCTCGGAATCCTGGCGCGGTTGTCTCTGAGAGCGTCCCACCTATACCTCAAAAGGAAGTTAAGGTTAAGGTGTCAGATGTGCGTCTGTGCCTTACCCACGTAGAGCTGGCTGAAGAGCTCCAGCCTCGTGTGCCCCTGCGCGGGAGCCAGCCTGGACGCCCGATGGGTCTGATCCACCTGAAGGACCGCCTCCTGCACGTTCCGCTCGGCCGTCACGCGGTGCCACTGGTCGTCGTTGAGCGGCGTGGCCGAGTGCACCGTCAGCTCCACGGGTCCGTTCCCCACATCGAAGGAGAAGGAGACCACCTTAGGAGCTGCAGAGGAGAAGTGTTAGTCGCCCCACGAAACAAACAACGCTCCACGAATAAAAACTCCCTGTTCCGTAAATAGTCCACTCTGCAGGTAAATATGTGTTCAATTTCTAATCTAATGGCTCATTTGCTTCAAGGCCATTCATTTGGCTTGTATAGATTTCAGCTTTGCGATACACGACTGCTCACAGCTTTGGACGGGACTAATCCCACAGGCAGTCGATGCGTGCCAGGAACTGTTGGCTTCGCATGACATGAAGTTGTATCACGCGGCACTTTCCGTGTGTTTGTTGTTTGTTTTTGTGCAGTTTTTGAACTTTGAGTGGTTTGACTCACAAAAAGAGCCAAAGAGGGAAAACCCCCCAGAAACGAGCTGACAATAAATGAGGGCACGTAAATGAACAGGAAAGAGAAGGAAATAGGCAGGAGATGAAAGTGTGCATGATTAATTTTCTGCATGATTAATCTTCATGATCTTAAAATGAGTGGATTTGAGAGAGAGGGAGTGTGTGTATGTGTGTGTGTGTGTGTGTGTGTGTGTGTGTGTGTGTTTGAGAAGTGTAATGAGGATGTTGAAACTGGCCTATCATAGAGCCATATAGTTTATTGCCGCTCCGCAGTTCAGTAGCCTGATGTTTCAACAAACCAGAAGGGGGCACTGTTACCCCTTTAATAACTCTGACAGGTCAAACGTTCATTTCTAAAATACTGTACGAGCGTGTATGTGTGAGTGTGTGTGTGTGTGTGTGTGTGTGCACCACCTGTTCATTCCAGATGTTTTTGCAAGTGCAGTGGTGAGGTCACTGTCTGATGTCTCCCTGTAGGGACCACTGATCAAACTATAAAGTGAGTGTGTGTGGGTATTATGACAGAAAAGGATAAAGTGTAGATAAAGTGTGTGTGCATGTGTGTTTGTGTGTGTGTGTCTGGCTGTATATCATCTGGATACACTCACCTAAATTATCTTCACAATGCCAGAGTTTTTAAATACTATTTTGAGACACTACCCGCCACATAAACTATGTTATGAATACACGAGAAATAACCGGCAGGTCCTTTTTTAAATTTTATAAATTAAGGTCTGAAGATTGTGTTGCTCTGACAGGCAATGTAAGAAAAAATAAACTGCAGTAAAGTAAATAAGTCAAACTTATATATAAACCACACATGTGAACAGTAATAAAGCTAATTTAGTTTCACTTCAAGAAAAACATCAAGTCTTCATTGCAGTTAAACCAGGTAGGATGAACGTTTTCTAACTTTACTCTGCACCATAGGCTGTTTATGAAAAGCTCTGCGCACAACGTCCAGCACACAAATAGTAAAAAGTATGTTGAACTGCTTGAGGAGGACTCACTAATGTCTTTTGTAATCACAAGACAATTGTTGCATTTGCCATTCCTATAAGAGCAACACATCAATGTCTCTGACTTCATATTCACTTTCTGCTTTTTGACCAATAAGGGAACAGCGAGGAAACAATCAGGAAACAGTTTTCATTGCTGTGAGGACGATTAGCAACTGTCACATTAAAACCCAATCTGAGTCATTTGTGAATGTGTGTTACTACTGTGAGGTCACCGTATAAAAGCAACACATTCAGGGTGGTGCCATATGTTGCTTATTGGCACCAGTGCGCTGCAGACACCGGGTTGATGAATAACCACTTCACTGCTTTCTATGTTAACGCTTCATTATGGTTTCATTAGGTTCAAATATGAGAGTGGATAAATGGATATAGTCGTCAAGAGGGAAATACATTTTCTTCTTTTCTTTGCCCAATCAATATGCCTCGCCTCTTTTCCTTTTTCCCCGCCATCGCTTTCATCTAATTATCTTTCTTCTTCACCTATTCTTCTGTTCCTTGCCCTCTTATAGCCCTTCTTCTCTATCACACACAGTTCCTCTGTTTCTCGCTCACCGCCCTCCCTGTTTGTTTATCCCTTCATTTTACTTTCATTTTGCATTCTTTGTTCCTCTGTTTGCTCACTCTTTCGTTTCTTCCCTCCTTTCATCCACCCCCGCCGTCCCTCGAGTCGACCTCCCTTCCCCGTGTGTTCCTTCCCTGCAAACTTTTACTTCTCCATCATTTGTCGCTTCATTTACTGCTTTTTCTTTCATTCACCATGCTCATCCTTCTTTCAATCCGCCTTTCCCTCCCTCCCACCCGTCGTTCACTCCTTCTTCACTTTCTTCCTTGATCCCTTTCTTGTAGACACCACCGTTTCTTAGATGAGATGCAAAGACACGAGAGATCCCCTCAGCAAAAGCCCGTCTTGATGCGCTGAGAGCATTAACCTACGTGATGAATATGAAAAAGCGCTTGAGCACCCGGCAACCCACAACAAACAGCACAAACAACACAGAGCACACTCATGCGTGCACAGAGAGACACACAGTGTAAGCCCTCTGACAGGCTTTAGTACACTGAATTAATGATGTCTTTATGCACGGAGCAGGTCTGCGGGGCAAGTAGGAGCACCATCTGTTATTTTAAATGCTGAAAGAAAGCCAAACATGAATCAGAAAACACCCAATAGAAATGGTGCTGTAGTAACGCTGAACGTTTTGAGAGAGAGAGTGTGTGTGTGTGTGTGAGTGTGTTTGTTTTTTGTTGCAGTTGTGTCAGCGTCACTGTGGATGCCCTACAACTTTTCTTTCCTACTCTGTTCTCAGGCAGGAATGAAAACTAAAGTGCCCTCAGAGACCAGAGCACACCTCAAGTATTTGCATAGCCGTGATTGGCTGTCATATCTGCAGAGGTGTGTGTGTGAGTTCAATCTGTGTGTGTGTGTGTTTGGCCTGGAGAAAACCCAATGAAACTTTGCTTTATTTTCCGCAATTTGTTTTTCCATTAAACTTTTAACATGGAGGCAGATAAAGAGGAAAGTTTTTGAATTATGAGTCTGCACAGCACAGACACACAAGATGCACTATGAAGGAGCTTGTGCACGTCAGTGTGAAAGATCACAAGATCGCTGCTCATGTGCAAAAGAGTGCACATGTTCATCTAATGTGATTTGTCGCTCACTCACAAGGCTGAGTGCGTCCTGAGTGTGTCTTTTACCTGCTGATTCATGGCACTTTTTGTTTTTAAATCTCATTTGCTTTGTTAGAGTTTGGACACTTGAAGGAGGGAAACTTTATTCAAGAGCTGAAACCAAGTTGCTGCCGATGCTAAAAAGAGATTTTAGCATCTAAACCCAGCTGGTCGACTTGTCGGATTATTCTGTACTTTACATAAGTAAATGTATCTTTGGATGATTCACATTTACTGCATATCAGCAAATATCTGTACTTTCTACTCCCCCCCACTCTACCAAGGAGCGCTTGCCGGCGGCCCTATAGATTACTTTTGAAATGATACCAAAATTTAGAGGAATATGTAATACAGTGCTTTCTAAAGTATATCAGAGTTCATAGAGTTCCTGGTCTGCAGGTGCACACGCAGGTGCCCTATGAATAGAGTCTCCTTGAGCGAGCACAGGTTCAGTTAAGAGCCGCCCCCTTGCTGCATGTCAACTCAATCTCTCTCCATTCCACGCTTCTTCTGTAAAAATGCCCCAAATTATCTTTAAAATAATTAATAATAATAATCAGTAACTAAAGAGGAATTGGTTCTCTGGTCAAATCATAGTGACACTGACTCCTGCAAGTTACTTTCAATAATCTTAGTAAATTTAAAAGCAGTTTTACTCAAGAAGTAGACTTAATGTGGTATTTTCTGGTAGTGGTACATTCTCGTCTATTCATTTGTACGTTTACTTCAGTCAAATATTTGAGCACTTCTTCCATCACTGGGCTGGAAGGTGTTTTCAACTGAATTGAATTGAGTAAAAAGCCAGAGGTGCACGAACTGCTGCTAAACTTCAGATATAAACTTAGTGTGTGTCTGGTCTTCACATAAAAAAAGAGCGATGATACCGTTTTAAAGCTGTGGTCTCCAGAAGGGAAAGTACACTTCTCAGCAGGAAACCCCACTGAAACTGTTTATAACCTTTGGGCAAGGCTATCAACCGCAGCCTCTTAAGGACTCAAAGCATGGCGCATACATACTTTCCACTGAGCCACAGAAGTCAGGCGCTTGTGCATTCAGGGACCTTTATCTGTCCTCAATCCTATTACCAGTCCACTTCACATGCTTCTCAATGCGCTTTAATGCCGCCTCTCAAATGTGTCTATGCCTACTTCTTCCCATTAAGATTCAAAGAGGAGCAACAGCCACCTGATAACTTTGAGGCTGCTGAGGTCACAGTAGTGTGTGTCTTGCACAAAGTCGCGTGTGTGTCTGTGTGTGTGTTTATGTGCTTTGAGCTCCTGCAGTGGCACAGCTATGCTATTCTGGCTTAATGCTAGTCATTTCATGCCCTGACTGGATTGTAGCAGATACAGTTTTTTGCCCTAGTGCACGAAGTGTGTATGTGAGCGAGTGCGTGCAAGTCGTTATGTGATTGTGTGTCTAAATGTGCACTGTGGGGCAAAATGCAAGATGATAGCAAAGGAGAAGAGAGAGGAAATCGATGTGGGGCCGTTTTGAACGCCTCGGGAGACACACGCACACAAACACACACAAACAGAAACAAAAAACACACACGCCTCCTATCTCCTCTGGCCCGCTGTGCAGCCATGACAGACTAGACACTTACTGCTTCTTTACCTGTGCTTTTTTGTGCCCGTGTGCAAAGTACAAGCCTTTGGCAAAGCTCTCACTGTACCTGCCTCTACAGCAAAGTGTCATCACATTGTTTTTTTTTTCCTGCAAGAATAAGCGTGTGCGTGCATATGTTGGTCTCTGACTGTGCACAACCAAGTTTTAGCTTTAAGAGAATCGGCAAGAAGATATAAATACATTTAAAAGCTTTTTAGGCCTCACACCAACTGACATAATGCCATTCGGTGTAGAGCACTTTGACCACAGGATTCCTCTGTCAACTTTGTGTCTGCTCAGTGGTTGGATTTTTTTTTATTGGGTGCAAAACGTCGAGTCAGGCACTCTAATGTTCAGATCCCTCTGAAACTCAGAGAAATGCAATTAGTCAACCATTGGCAGCCACAGCGTGCCAGGAAGCCCTTTCACAATGCAGCTCGGCAATTAAATAGCAGCCCGAGATTTTGAACGTTCTTGATCAAAGGAGCTCAGTCAGTGGGATGCTAATTTCAGCTGCTGGAATGCAATCCCCCTCTCTGTTTATACTTCTTCCATTTCATTCTCACATGTATTTAAAGGCCTTCATGAATAACATTGTATGATGAAAACTATATATATATATATATATATATATATAAAGTCTATATTCCAGGGTTGGATTCAGATTGCCAGTTAAAACAGCTGGATCGTTGCTTTTACATCCTGAAACCAAAGACACAGCTGCAACATCCTCTTGCTTATTCACATTAAAACTGCAGGTAACTCACTAAAAGTCCTAAATGAAAACTCTCGCCTCCTGACTGGTTCCCTGCAGCCAGTGTCTGATTGTTCGATCTCCAACACCGCTCTGTGATTATGAGTTCACCGGGTGTTAGGACAATCGAACCCTGCCATGTAGTGGTGAGTCCTCTCTGATAAAATGATCCAGAGCAGGGGTTGGAGACCTTTACAATCCAATAAGCAGTTTTTGGTCAGAAAGAAAAGATCCGCCTGAAGCCGCATTTCAGCCCTTTACCATTAGCTAATAGGTGGAAATAAAAATTCCATCATGTGTTTTATTCCCAAGGGCTAATCAAGATTGTTTGATATTATAGAAGTACAACAACATAGACAACAGTAGACATATTAGTTGTTTCTATTGCAGGAGGTATTCCCTTCAGAGTTGACATACCAGCACAACTGAGAGGGGCCTGTTTTAAATTTTCTGATCTAGTTCAGTTTTATTTTGAGGTCTGACAATAGCTGGGAAGATGTTTTAATGAATTATTCTTTCATATAATCACTGTCGGTGAGAAGCTGTCCACCGTGTGATAGAATCTCCTGAGCTGCCACGAAACAAGCAGCAATTCTAGCAAGTTTGAGGATTTGATCAACTTTTTTAAAGAAATGACCTTTACCCTGCTGTTCTGAAACGGCTCTCGTTCTTTCATCCACAGCTGGATAGTTTCTCAGCAGAGCGCTTGATCTAGAACATCTGCACACGCTAAATTTTGTATTTCTTGCAGACTTAGTGGTGGTGAACACAAACAAATCCATCCAGCTGCTATTTTACTCTCTCTACCTTATGAAAACACCCAATAATTCCACAGAGGCTCCAGGCTGCAATGTAACGTTTGACACATTAAAAAAAGTGTTGAAAGTATTTTTGGCAACAAATTATAAAAATGTTGATGGTGATTTGTTTCTATTTTACTACTTAAATACAACACATAATGTGTGTTTGTGTACATGATAAAACAAAAGAAAATAGTATGAAATAATGAACCCATTTCACCATCAATCCATTTGTTTTATAGATATCTTTGTAAGAAGACGAAATGAGAGGGTAAGAGTGTGGATGTGTGTGTGTGTGTGTATCTGTGTGTGTGACAGAGCACTCGTGTTTTGTCAACCCTGAAAATGGGTGATTTGGTTAAACAGAGGTTCATAATGGACATAATTATTGCACACACCAATCACCTTAAATAAATGATTGCTCTCTCTTGCAGTGGTGCCATAATCAGGAAGGCAAATGGCTTTTTGCTGATGTGTGTGTCTGCATCTGCCAGTGTGCCTGTGTCATACTGAGTGTGCGTGTGTGTGTGTGTGTGGTGAGTGAGCGCGCCCAGCACTGTCAGACTAACTGCTGCTGGATCAAACCTCACACATCACAGTGAGAGGGAGAGTAAGAGAGACCAACAGGGAGAGAAGTGACTCATGTACACACAGCACCGCTCGCCTGCCTCTTACATTTGAGCTCCAAGCGGATGAAGTCGGCGTTGCCCAGGTTCTCCAGGAAGACGCCATAAGGTGCGCTGGTCTTGAAGTAGAAGGAGATGTCGGCGCTGGTCTCCCCCTGGAAGGTGGCGAAGTGCAGGTAGGACGAGGGCGTGGTGAACGAGGCGGCGTTCCAGTAGTTATCTGTTGGAAAACAGAGACGGTTATATCTTTAACACAGCATCTCTCCGTGGCACACGCCGCCATTCAGATCTGATAAGCCGCAGAATAACTTCATCGCCGAATTCAAAAGGCTTTACATCCATTTTCATTTCATTACAAAGGGCTATAAATCTTCAGTGGATAAAACATTGCTATCTCACAGTCACTGGTTAATGAGGCTTATTCAAAGTCCCAGTGTAGGTTTTAATGTAGCCCGTAATTTCCTACAACTTCAATCATATTCAACAGAATATAGATGTTATCAAAACAACAGAGAGAGAGAGAGCGAGAGAGAGAGAATTTTCTCTCCGTCTAAATGAATACCTGGGAAGAAGACAAGGGTACACGCGGCAAACGTTAGATTACAACCTTTTCTAATGCCTTTTGAATGAAGCGAGACCAGCCACTGCTAATGAAGACAAAGGAGCGGCACGCTAAACAGCTGCTGATGAATTATCAGACTGTGGTTGATGAAGCGACTTCTCCGCCGCCTTCCCTCAACCCCTCGCCATATCTGTGTGTCGGTCCTATCACTCAGGGAAGATGAAGAGCAGGGGGTGGGAGAGGAGGAGGAGGCTGGGGAGAGTGGGGGGGGGGGGGGGGGGGCAGAGAGGACCGCTGAGGAGAGAGGACAAGAAGAAGTTAGACGAGGGAGAAGAGGCCAGGCGTGGGGTGAGAAGATAGAATATGGAAGAAGTGGAGGAGCAGAGGGGAGTGAAGTAGTGCAGAGGGCAGATGGCAGCAGGGGGGGGGGGAGGAGCTGGGGGGCCATGTTGAGGGCAGGGGATGGAGGAGATGGAGGAGGAGAGGGAAGGCTAATGTGGTATCAGCTGTGTGAGATCCCTCTGATGCCTCAGAGGACCGGCCTCAGACCCTCCACCATAACCCTGCAACACAGGAAGAGGGGAGCAGCGGTGTTCGGGCTGCGACTACTGATCAACGGAACCATTGATGAATATTTCAATGATTAAACAAATATATGTAACATGTTATATACATGCATGACAAATTAATGATTCCAATTTCCTTGAAGCCGAGGCGATGACGGCAAATTCAAACTGCATATTAGTTCTAACCAGGCCTGGTTCCTTGTCCTGTGTTAATGCTCCGGAGCTACTTTGGAATTGTTCCTTGACATTAGTCAGTCCTCCTCAAACAGTTCTACAATATATTGTCCCTTTTTGAGATATGTTCCTCATACAGTCAGCCATTTGTGAAATTAGTAGGTAGATGAGTTACAAATGTTTATCCACGATCAAAATTGCTGCTGGTTAATTATCTGTCATGCAAATAATCTGCTCATTGACTTATTTCTGCACCAGTGAGCTTCCTGTCAGGCGTATGAGCTTACAGCCATTTATGTGTGTAAATTGTGCAAACATATGCACATGTATGTGTGTTGGTGGCTGTGCATCTGTGTTTGTTTGTGTGCGTCCTCTGGTTCAGTGCGATAAGAGTTCCCCTATGACAGGGCTGAGCTCCTCCACCTCTGCTCCTTGCCTCACATCCTGTCACCAAGGGCAGATAGCGGCCAAGCTTGAGTGCGCACATGCACATGCACACGCACACAACCACCTACTGATGCTTCTAATGTGAAGTCACTAAGAGGTACAATTACTGACTGATTACAAAGAAGTTGTTTTCATGATTGCAGCATGTGCAGAACTTTTGTAAAGACACACAGTACAAATAAGTAATATGGTAAATGGACTGTATTTATTGTATATAGCACTTTTTCAGTCTTATTGACTGATGTTATCGTAACATCACAAGCTGCTTTCACGCCTTCACGCACAAATTCCTACAGCGCTTTGACACACAGATCTTTTTTCTATTACACACCATTCAAACACTGTCTGTATCTTTCCCAAGGACACTTTGATCGAGCCACCGACCTCCTGGTCAGTGGACAACCCTCTCTACCTCCTGGGCCAAAAAGATCATGGGAGGGTTGATGCATACTCTGCGTGTGCTGTTCGTACCCCACTCAGTCAGTTTATATTCTAATAAAGCCATTTCATAGTGTAATTCAGTCTGTACAAGCCTTAGGATTTGTATATAGCTTTATAGGATGCAGAAGTACCTTGAAAAAAGCATTTTTGAACATTACATTACTTCTTTATGAC
Source organism: Pleuronectes platessa (assembly GCF_947347685.1). Lineage (NCBI taxonomy): Eukaryota > Metazoa > Chordata > Actinopteri > Pleuronectiformes > Pleuronectidae > Pleuronectes > Pleuronectes platessa. The sequence goes on from NC_070645.1 coordinate 10,785,921, forward strand.
TTCATGATGTCACGTATAGCTTTAGAATGTCCCTCTATTATTAGTAGAGATATCATGAGAAATGGCTTTTAGAGCTTATTTTTGTTGACCTTCGACTGGGAGGTACCTGCAGGTTATAATGTCACCCAGTGGGAAAAACCACATCCACTCATGTTTCCCATGTTATTTTGTACACACATGCAGGCAACAAACACACATCCACGGAAAACAATATCCTGCTTCAGGCTAAGATGATGCTCAGGGCAATAACATCACAAATACATAGATAACACAAATATGTATCTTATATGTGGTGTGATCGCTGTTTTCATGGACTAAATAAGACCACAAGAGCTCCAGGCAATAAAGCGAAAGTAACGTTGAAGACACAGAAGCAAGACGGACACAATGATATAGAAAAGCAGCTGGGAGGTGAGTCACGCTTCAGGAGGAGGGAGAGATACCGAGAAGCAAGGATGGAGGTGGAAGGGTTAGAGAGGAGGGGTTGTAAAGGAATCCATGGTGTGAGAGGCAAAGGACACGAACACGAAAAAAAAAAGGGGAAGCAGAAAGAAGTGAGAACTGAGTGTTAGTGTGAGAACACTGTTCTCGAAGCCAAATCATGAACCTCTGATTGCCCTAGTGCCAGATCCACAGATGCAACATGGTCGGCCGGGCTCCGCGGCTCATTTATCTCTCCCGTATTGAAGTGTTTATCAAACCAAAAACGGTATCGGCACACAAATGTCTTTCCTGACGGAGACATGGCAAATATTCGACCAGTAACCATGGTACCTTGATGGTTATGCCACCAATTTCAATTCATTGGAAATGACCAGCTGACAGACACACAAAGGAGGGACCTCTAACCTGCGGTGGGCATTCAAGCAATTTCTTTAGGTATGTATTTAGGAAGCCTTCATTCCTCCTGTCTATTTAGTTCTCAAGGTGAGACCAAAGCAGAACTCCTCATCCTGTTGTCACTTCGGCTGGACGTCCTTGGTCCTATTGTGTGATGCACTCCAGAAAAACACTCAGGACCATTTCAGTAGTATTTTCAGTATGTCCGCGGCCTCTGATGCTCAGACCCTGGAATGTTTGAATGGTGTTAATGTTATTCTTTCAAAGCTTATACTATGTTTTATGGTTTCAAGGATATTCCAAACATCTGGAGCCATAGTAAACTCATCCTCTTGCAAAGAGCTGCACCAGGTGATGAAATTCTATGAAAATTCTCTCTCTATGAAATTAATTCCTGCCTCACAGTTCAGAAGACTAGATCCCTGAAAAGATAGAAGTTACTCACCAAGCACCTCAGCCCTTCTGAAGGATCCGGAGGTGAGAAAGTGTGAGCAGTACGGGAGGAGAACTTTAAAGAGGCTTAAAAGTTTAAGAAGAAGAAGAAGAGAAAATGTTAAGTTATCTAAAATAACTTAGCCTGCAGTTCTGACTAAGTGGTACAGCTTCTTTGTGTGAGGACTCCCGCTCTCACTTCTAGATCCAATCACACACCTCTGTTCTACACATCATTCTGCTTCCAGAAGGTTCGTACACTGCTTTAGACTCTGATGAGATAATTTCCCTTACCTTGAACTCTGATGCCCCCTATAGGTATGGACACTCCCCTGTGCAATGATGTCGCAGCAATGGAAGAAAATAGTATGCCACACCATTAGTCAACCATGTTGTCTGTCTGTTGTGGGTCTTAGTGATGTTGGCTATTCACATTACTTCAATTCATGGGACAGATTAATAAAACTAAACTTGGACACTTGCCTTCTCACATTCTGCCCCAAAGTCTTTGCTACAGTAGAAATTACTCACCACTTGCTTTTGCTTACTATTACGACTACTAAAGAAATTTTACCAAATCCTTGATCAACGCTTGGAAAGCAAATGAGGAAAGAGAAAAATCTGCTGCTGCTGTTTCTTTTCTCTTGCTTTTTGCAGCCTGCATTTCGGTGTTGAATTCAGAGAAAGTTGTTGAGAAATCTCAGTGCACCAACAAAAGTAAATCAATCACATTTAAGCAGATAACCAATCTGTAATTCCCCTGCACATTTCAATGCAGACCCAACAAACCTCTTACTTAAATTTTTGTTTTTGCACTAAATTAAGAGTTTGAGCTTTAATGATGATGTTTTAAAAAAAAAAATTTTTAACATTGATCCAGAAATTAATTTTACTGACAATTTTTTTTCTTCTTTTTAGCACTGAAAGCAGCTGTTACGAGTGTAACAAATGAATCGACACATACACAAACAACCGTACTGAGCTGCACAGGCTGACCTGATGTCAGATACAGTTGTGAAGGGTCCAGAAGCCAACAAGATGATTCATTTGTCTGTGGTTGACCAGATGGGTTATGTGCCAGGACCAGCAGATGGTACGGATGACTGACTGGACTGTCGCAGTTCATTAACACGGACATTTTCAACCACACACACACAATCAACCACTCAATTCATGCACACTGTTTTGCACTCTGTGACTTTGACTGACTTTTAACAGGCGAGCAGAGTCTAATAGCCGACTTCTCTTCCATAAAAACCCATAATCCTAATCTACCGTTCAGCTGTTTACTCCACCAACTATGGACCAGAATAAAACATTGATATTCATCACAGTGGTAGAAGCAGTTGGGCAATGCCAGCCCATGAGACAACTTCAAACCAAGAACAAAGCATGTGTTGAGTCAAGGGTCGCTTGAGAAGCTGTAGTCTGCAGCCAGTCACCCGTCAAAGATCCGCAGATTAAATACACGTGAAAATTGCATTGAATTACAAGATGAGTACAAACAGTTAAAATGATATCCTTTATATTCTTGGATGTCAGGAGAGATATGGCTTCCACTACAGTATCGTTCTAATTGATGTCAAATATGAGCTACTACCGGTCAGGCACCGCTTGTCTTGCTCGACTTGACGGAACGCCACCGGACTATAAATATCCATTGATAACAGCTCTTACTAATTATTTCGCATCCGTGCACATACTGCATGTAGACACGATGTGACATCTAATATATCACATTAGATCTCTGAACTCAGGCCTGCCAGATCACTTATTAGTAAGTTTTCCGCAATAGACTTTCTGTGCAATCTAATTTAAGTTTTGCAATTGCTACTTATTCCACGACGTACTTCAGGTGCTAAGTTGTCTGGAGGACTTTTCATCAAATGACTGAACAGCAGGAATTATTTTGGAAGGCGACACCTCTGCCTGTGGGAGTGCCCCCAAGGGTAAGGCTCAGATGTCACTGTTCAAAACACTTGAACCTCCATATACAGTGTGGTGTTAAACTGTGGCACATCTCAGTTATATTTATTCTCTGCTCATTTTCACATTAACACTCGGACCATGTGTTTCATCTCATCCGTGAATAATTGAGCCATATGTGGCACGTCATTTTATGGTCTAGCTACAGTATGTTCACGGTAAATGTAGCATTTGAATCTCCAGGTAATTAGTTGGAGTCTGTCAACTGAGACCTGCGTAGCTTTTCAATCTCGCTCTGTAATTACGCTGCTTGTCATCCGTTTTTAGCACGAAATCTTTAGCGCTCAGGGGTACCATCACACCGTTCTCAGTTTATTAGGAACCCCTGACTAAAACTGATGCAGTGTAATATAACATTTAGCCTATACGTGTTGTTGTTTATATGAGGTTATATGTATTTATTATTTTAATTTAGCCATATAAGATCGTATTGGAGGCTGTATTGCATTATACAAAAAAGTATTCCATTTTGCCTCCTTGATTTGAATAGGGTGGACAAACCAAGCTTAAATAACTGTCAGCATCATGCCATGAAGTTCAACTCCCACACAAATTGCAGCCTCCAAAATGACCAATAAAACTGTAACATCAAATATATTTAGTCGTAGTTCTGCTAAATATAATTAATTAGAAACATAAATAAAGGAAATGTTAAAGGCAGGACCTTTAATGTTAAAATGACTTCAAATAGAAAGACGTAACAAATGGGCATATAAGTGACTAATCGGTACAAACCAATTCATTAGTTTTGAACCATCATAGGTGACCCATCTGCACATTTCATTTGTGGTCCCTGATCAGACCAAGCATGTCTCAGAGCAGGTGCATTACATTATAATAATGGAATATGTGCTGCTTTGCTTCATTTGCCGTCATTTATTTTCATTCTGTTCTATTAAAATGTCCAAAGCCTTTTAACATCAATAAATGAGCCTAATTTTTCTCTGTCTGCCCGTGACTCTATGGGCTGCCATTAAACTAGCCATGGAAATGGGCTTCATTAAGGCTGGCGCATGCACGCTCACACTCACACAGAAAGTCGTCCTCCCTCTTGTACCCACCACAGAGAGACAGAAGTACACGTACAGAAGCTTGCACATCCGCATACACACATAAGTACCTCCTCACAGAAACATTCCCTGACTGACTAAGACATTAGTCATTTGCCTATGAAAACCCATTATATGGCCGCCAATCATCATTGCTCGCACTGAGACAGAGATCCATGCAAAGTATGAGAAGCATCAATCATGTAGGGAGCACCTATTCACGTGTGAAATTTTTTAATATACGTTTAATATGCCTTAATGGGCAAAATTTATAATGTATGCTCCCATGTTCCGCTGTCTTGGCCAGCACTATGGCAAACATACCTCAAAGTCATCTTTATTTTAAAGTTACTTTTTAAAGTTTATCCGGCCACTCAATATAACAGAGGATAAGTCTCTCTCGTTCTCACACACACACACACGCACACTTACACACACACTCAATCAGATGTGATGTCGTGGGTCATTAAGTTGTGTTACGTTTGTGTGTTGGCAGCTCAACGATGAGGGGACATTAGTGAGAGCGGCACCAGAGTGTCGATGAGGGGACCGTAATGAGTGAGACATCAGTGAGGAGAACGGGTGGGGTTTTCTGTGGTGAGAGAGAGAGAGAGAGAGAGAGAGACACAGACAGACAGACAGACAGACAGACAGACAGACAGACAGACAGACAGAGTGAGCATTTCAGTGCATGACAGTGATCCATTGCAGTTTTATCTCCTGCCCCATGTCTCAGTAAAACATGTATGCAGATCACAGTCCACTGAGATTTGCATTGCTCCACTCTATTATCCCCTTTAGTGGGAATAATGAGCAGTAAATAGATTATATATGACGCCTTATCCACGTTATGATCATGCCGCCCTGCACTTGAGATTAGATCTATGTTTGCTTTTTCCTCTCCACAGGATATTACTTTCCAGATACTGACTTTACTCCTGCTCTGTGCTGCGTCCATACGTGTTTGTCTCGGGAGACAGAGCAGATAAAAAGAGAGGACGGTCATACATGTGGGGAGTCAGAGTCTGATTGAGGTGGAACCTTGCTTCCACAGCTCCATCCCCGACCGCTGCTGCACAGACTTTGGCTCCACATGTGCAAGATGGCTCAGATGGTATTAGGGATATTTTGGCTTCATTGCTGGAGAGCGGGAGGAAGTGGAGAAGCGTAATACTTCTTTATATACAGTCAAAGGAAAAGAGTCATAGCTGACCTGAGGCTAAATAGTGAACAAAGAAGCTGCTAGGCTCCTGGCTGCCTATACTGATTTGACTTAGGTCCGCAGAAAGCCTTAAGAACAACACATGCCAGCCTCGGAGTATTGACGTGCGCTGTGAAGCAGGATGGTTGTGTATCCTGACAGGTCAGCGTTGGGTATTTTGATGTGAATCGCATGCTACCCTTTAATCCAGCCCTGCAGCTACTGATCGGAGCTGTGCCACAGTGTTGTGGGGTGTTCTACATCCTTAAGATAAAGTTTCCATTGTCAGTTTGACTTTTATGAGTTTGTGTGGCAGCGCGCTCTAATCCAGAAAGAGAACTGTTTCATTGAGCCAAGTGCAACAGATGCCTTAGAGGCGTGATGAAGTCAATCCATGCCGACCTGAACACACTGCAGGCCTGACCCGCTGCAGGTAGACTCAGGACAAAGTGAGCACACCCAGCTCAGGAGTTGAGGGGAAAGAGGGGGAGGTCAATACGACGGAGCTGCAGAATCCGTGAGTGTCTTCCAGTTGACCCGATGTCCCACAGAGAGCTGTGTGCCAACAATGATTAGAAGAATAGACGGCAAGGGAAGCAGCAAGGATTAAACTGCCTCTCGCTGTGTGTGTGTGTGTGTGTGTGTGTGTGTGTGTGTGTGTGTGTGTGTGTGTGTGTGTGTTTCTGCATCTGATATCTGTTGTTTGCAACTAAAAACCACCAAAACTACAGGGACCATAGATGGAAAAGAATAAATGGCGGGAGGATGAGTGTTCAGATAGAAAGTGTCTGAATAGAGTTCAGGTACAATTTTATTTGGCCATATGGATGCAAGTTGTGCCGAGAACACACACACATAAACACACATGACCACCTACTGATGCTTTCAATGTGAAGTCACTCAGAAGTACAATTACTGACTGATTACAAAGAAGTTGTTTTCATGATTGCAGCTTACGCAGGACCGTGCGTGATTTTGTAAGACATAACCAATAACAATACTTTTGTAAAAACACAAACTACAAATAAGTAATATGGTAAATAGACTGTATTTATTGTGTACAGTACTTTTCCAGTCACAAAGATATCTGTCCACACCTACACACTCACATGTCATGTGCACAAAAACGTACGCATCTAGTTATTTTCCACAGTTGATCGACAGTCAAGGGTTGTTCTGAGTGATTGGCACAATCAAGGGCCAATCCTGAAATAACAATGTGCACGATTGTACTCTTAGCATGAAGTGTTTTCCCTTGTAGATTTTAATCAAGGCCACATCCAAACCGTCAACAGCAAAGTCAAGAGTTTATTTTTATTATGTCCTAAAAACTGCAGCTTACAGCCTAAATACTGTGCAAACACTGGAGTGGCACTTTTTGTTTGCTTCTTGCTAATTTATTAATCTCAAAGATTTCTCAACACCTCGTTGAAGGATAGAAATACTTTTGTCCAGTTCCATCCATCCATTGACTTTATTCCTCCAAGGCTACATCCATAATACAACAGCTTCGTTTCAAAAGTCATTTTCAAACAACAAAAAATGCTCCCCTTTCAAACGACCGTTTATGCTCTGCATCAGTTTTACGCCCTGTCTATATTAACACACCTGAAAAACTCAAGAATATTCTTGCTGTGAGGCAACAATCCAAACCAAGGTTAGTTTCAATCGTCGAGAGAATTTGATGCTGATGCTCACACGTGTTTAAGCTGATGACACCGATTGATAAATACTATTGCTGCACTGCGACCACGGCAAAGATGGGGCGCCTCTGCAGCAGAGTGGAACGTCTTCTGTGCTTTCACTGTGGGGGACTTGAAATCTGTGCCAAAAAACAACTCGATAGCCATGACTGACTGACTCACCTAAACAAAGAGAGCGATAATCACCATATCGTTCATCATTTCGTGTATATTCTTGCCTGGAGTGAAAGTTTTTGAGATGTGTTTCCGTCTAAGTTTTTCTACCGTGTGATTTGCTCCCTCGGCAGCTGCAGTGAATTTCCTACCATGCCGCTGTCGCTGGAAATGGCCAGTTCAGGCAGTAATTCAAGTGTGAGTGTATAAATGTATCCAGCTATCATTGTAAGATGCCTGGCACTTTGCTCGCTGGCATCACACATCCTTTCAGTCTCCCTCTATTACATCCCTGAATACATCAATAGTAATGGAGACGGCCGACATTTACTGGGTTTTTATGAGTAATTTTCACTCCATAGAGAGAATGCATTAAGAAAGGCTGAGTCAAGCAGAGTGGAGGGAGATCAAGGAGAGGAAGGGGCTACAGGACCTTTTGTTGGGTGCAGGGTTTTATCCCAAAACCCTGACTTTCAGACAAGAGGGTGTCTCTTTTGGAGCCCAGTATCTGATAATTTATTCAGTTTTAATTGAATTTTAGAGACTGTTTTGAGGCTGCTCCCCTGCATAGGAGTTGACCCTCCTTAAGGCCACAAATGACCTTGTGAGAGAAGATGAAGGATTATTATGATCTTTGTGTTCCATTGTCCATGTAATGCCACCTGTTTTAGCAGTGTGGTGGCATTTCCGAAACAACACCACCATGCTTGAAATGGCATCATAAACCAACTTTTATTCTTTATTGGTAACACAACCTTAATCTGTGAATACACTGTCAAGTCAAGTGACCTTAGTTTTGGGAACAATCTTATTCTCCCTATAAATTCCCCCATATAGTAAAACTATTCATTCGTGTATTCTTTTCACCAGTATTTCAAAAGAACATATAACCTGTATTTCCTACAAGTTCACATTATATTTAAAAAAAATTGTCTCCTTTAGCTCCCACTGACTGTTAAAACACTAGACACAGTGTCAACAGGGGCATTTTAATAAGTCCTATATTAAAGAGACTGGAGGTGTTCTGTTAATTCAACCTCTGATGAGCCCTTCACAAAAGGTTATGCAGCCACGCCTCTGCAACAAGCTGAGAGTTACTTTGAAAATGAAACCAATCCTCTCGGGGGGATGACTCAGACAAGATCATTAATGCACACAATTCTAATTAGGGCCATTGTGACCTGCAGTTCTCCTGCATCACTCAAAGGTCCTTTTTGTCACACTGGCAGCTAATCCCCAACACTCATACCAGTTCTCATCTTCCTGTGCAGACCCCCTGCAAGGTGTGAAGTTATTTTTATATCTTAGTGGTTGCTCTAAAGCACAGCCAGATTCGGCCCTCCGGCTGCATAACCGACCTTTTTACTTTCTTTGAATCAAAGCACAGTGCAGATGGAGTGGGGAGGGAGGGGCTGTCGGGTGTCAGGGGGTCATGAGAGATACAGTAGATGGCTATAATGTACATTGACATTGGTGGCCAACCGTCAATAAACCAAAAGCAAAGAAGAAGAAGAGAAAGAAGAAACACTCTGGCCTCAAAGTTGAAGAAGAAGAGACACAGAAGATGCAGGTAAGGAGGTTGCCCTCCATTTACCTATCTTCCCATCAAATCAAAATTCTAAAGCTGCTAAAATGTGCAGCCACAACTCAATGACACCACTTACTGTCTCCCTGGCAACGCAGCGGTCCAACAGTCAGCTTGGCTGAAGATCCTGGTCGGTTGGTGTCACCCACGGCAACCTGGCTGACTGGTAGGTGTTCCTTATAAACCAGGAGACCGGAATCTTCTCTCCTGCGGGATGATTGACATCATATCACAACAACAATACACACTGTAAATAAAACAGCTTCTATGAACTAGTCCACAGATGATATAATACCATATCAAAAAATATTTGATTAATTCAATGAACTTTTTGTTCATGTGTATTTTATGTATCTGAGTGAGCATAAGTGTCTGTGCTGCTGAAATTATGGGTAGTGAGTGGAAATAGAGTTATAGTGGTATTATTTCAAAAACTCGCTCAGCCAAAGAATTAGACATTAATGCATACATTAATAATAGAGACGGAGAACGACTTATTTATAATATCCTCAATTGTGGAGAAGAGCAGAGAGAAACATGAAATCAAGTAAAATCTCTCCTTCTTGCGAACATGCTGCAATTACACACATCTACTATTTATACACACGCGCACACCCACTAGACAACAATGCGTTTGCTTTAATGAGAATATCCATCAGCGGGCTAAGAGAGCTGAGCAACACAAACTGTTGGTTCTGGAGGGAAACATCGCTCTTAAGTGAACGCATTGCCGTTGGTGCCGTTCATCATCCAACCACTTCAGCGTCTTGAAGTGAGACATCTCATCAGACCGCGCGGCCAAGACGGATTTCTGACTATGCAGATTAATGCTAACATATGCAATTAGCAGCGATGGCAATACAATCATTCCGCAGTTCTTCAGTCAAGACTTTTTATTTTTCAGATTGTCAAACTACTTCAGGCGAATTTGAGATTTGTGTCATCAGGCCGCAACTTGACTTCACTACTTTGCTGGATTTATTCAGGGTTTCAGAGTTTTTTTTTTTTTTAAATATACAATTGTAAAATCAAATTAAAATCTCTGTGACAAAACAAGTCCTTAAAAATAAAAAAAGGCCTTTATTAAGCACACTGACCTTTGGAGTTATTGAATATAAGGCAATGGTTGAAATATTTAATATTGTGAGCGTAAAATAGAAGTTCCTTTGAAAAGCTCAGATATGGGTCCAGTTCACAATGAGGTATTTGAGATGAAAGATTTAACACTCAGACATTCAAGTCTGTATGTATGTAGGTTATAGCAGCTTCTCATTTCTAGTATAATTATTTTAGACTGCTAAAACTTTTGTTGGCAAAGTTACACGGGTTGACACTTTAACTTTGCTGGAGTGTTAAAAACTCAAACTCCTGCTGACAATTTCAGTATGCGCTTTAAGGCTGCAAGGTCAAGGCGGAGGCTACATGTTTCAGGCAAAACAGTCTGCTTGACCCCCATATGATCCATGTATAAGACATTCAAATAAAGTAGTGGTATCGCCCTGCAGGGTAGAACCAACCATGTATTGCATTAGGGAAAAGCAACAAACGTATTTCATTCTCATGAGCACTCAGCTTTCTATTAATAAACACTCGTAAAATTGGTCCAGAGCTACAAACATTAATCTTAACTGATATTTATATTTGGGCTGCAAATGCTGCACAGTGGATGTAGGAGTCTTGAACAGGGTTTTTTAATATAGTCCCACAAAATAATGCTTTAACTGTTCAGTAATGATAGATGCTAACTTTGGACCTTGGATGCAACTTGGGCTGCAAACCATCGTGTAAAATCAGGTATCATCCTGAAACTGGAGACCAATGAATATATAATATTATATATATTGTTTTATGTTTTAAATAGAGATAAAATAATATTTCTATGGATCAAAAGTACAAAACATATCAAATTGAGGTTTGTGTGTTTGCTTTTGTTAGGGATGTGTACACGTCTGGTACATACGCATGTCCCTTAAGATGAGTATAGTATATGGTAAGAACAGAACTTATCACAACTTAGTACGCATGCATTTTTAACCTGGTATATTAAGATAAGTCTATTAAGTGTAATACAGATGTAAGACCGCTTGTTTCTGATAAAATGAGAAATATGAAATGATCAAACAATAGTGATTGGTCCCCAGTTAGAGTCGGAGCCCTGTCCGACCTTTTTCTGGCATCTCTGTCTGCAGACATTAATCACAATCAATGTAAAACTTAAACTGTGAGGACGTTAATCAATACACTCCAAGTGGTTTGTGCTCCCGCTGGATGTTTACATGAAAGACCGACTCACCAATGTGCGAGGTCGGCGTCGCAGTTGCAGTCGTACTTGAGGTCGGTGCAGTTTCTGTCGATGCCACAGGCACATTTCTGGATGCCGGGTCCCGAGCCTCCCCAGTAGAAGTGCTTCTCACTGCCCCGGCCCACCCACCACGTGTAGGGGGTCCCGTCTGGGGAGCAAACACAGACAGACACAAACACAAAGATATGTAAGAAGAAATATGTAAGTTGTACACAGGAAACCGTGCCATTCGTGGCTTTTGGCTGGAAAATGTATCGCTCACAAAACCCCAACAAACTTCTGTGTAGGCTCTGAAGTTGTGACGCTTAAAAATCCGAACTCCTTCCCATTACAAGTGATTAATTGTCAAATCAATAAGTCTTGAGGCTTTTGTCACAATAATGACATTTACATTGACAACTAGCAGCTGAGTGGAATTATTGTATTCAACCTGTTGCACACAGCTGAATGGTAAATACCTTTGAGAGTGGCAGGCACACTTAGTCACAGATCAGGCCTGTGATTTCAGAGCTCCGTCAAAATCAGCCTCGGCTCTGCGTTTACATTCGTCTTTGGCATTCGAACGTCATATCTCGGAGCACACATATCGACACACAAACCCCTCTTTATGTGCACGTGTGTGTGTGTGTGTGTGTGTGTCGGTGTGTGTCTCAAGGGACTGCTCTTCAATAAGAAAGGTAATATTGTTTTCTTTCCCTTTGCCTTGGATGAAGTATTCTGGCATGAGACAGAAACGAGGTTGAGGGACGGGTGTAAATATTTTGGTGGTTGGCAATAGATCACAATAACTGGACGAGAGCGGGAGACAATATTACATTTCCCTCTTTATTCTGGGAGAATAAGCTGCATTGTCAATATCACTTTGTCAAATTCCATCATAGACAATGAAATCTCCAGAGCCCCATATTTCTACAGGAGGGGATTGAAGTAGACTTTGGATGCGGCACAATTGCTTTGAGGGGAGTTTATTACTATACTGTAGATTTTTTTCCGAACTGGGGCTTAAGTCCAGGAGGAAGCTACAGATGTGTCTTTGTGTGACAATGTGTATTGTGTGTGCTTTTGTGTGTGTGTTTTGCCTCAGTGTCCTGTGGGTATATTGTGTTCCTAAAAAGAATTAGCCTCATCTCTCTTCAGGCCCCTGTTCAGACAAGCTACTGTCAATAGGATTAACATTGTCTCCTTAAGAGACTTTACAATCCTCTCCCTTTGTGTGTCCATGTGTGTGTATTTGTGTTGTAGCAATTCTATACAAGTAAGAACCAAACTTCAGTCTAAGACCTTCATAGTTAGGTCAGTGGGGTCCTCGAACACAGACCCATGCCAGCTAAGCCCCCAGTCAACCAAAACGGCATCCATTTCTACCCCCAACCCAATTAGTGAGAGTCATGTCATCGTCCTTGAAGCTGATCTGTGGCCACTTTGAAGTCACTTGCCATTCACTTGGCGTTTATTCACATGGTGCAGTTATGCCCCCACGCGCTCTAGCAAGACTCCATAATCATCGAAAGTATTACTGCAACACACATCTCCAAACAGACGATCCTATAAAGCAATGGAAAGAAGCAATAGAATAAATGTCTATAGATGAAAAACATACCATAACACGTACAAACATAAATAACAGTCCACCGTCTGTAAAGAATAAACATTTTAATTTGGCACTTCAGTCAGTCGGACCGGATGTGGTGCAGCCGCTCACGACAGTCACATTGGAAAGACAAGAGTCACCTTGTATTGAGTCGGAGCCAAAGGGGCACGCAACCAAATAAACAAAAACATGCAGTGTGGAAACAGTGAGAGAATGCCCCAGCAGCTCTCATTTTATTCACTCATTTTCTGCCTGGCCTCTCACTAACCCTGCCATGTAATAACACAGCCGGTTCCTGCTGTCACTCTATTAAGTTTTTCCCAGACAGGTAGGCAGCAGGTAGAGTAAAACTATTTCGATATACAAGTAAAAAAAGTCCAACTTTATCCTTCCCATAATCTGCTTGACAGGATGAGTAATCAAATAAGAGAGAGAAAGAAGCGAGGAGAAATGGGGAAAGGACAAGTGGTGTAGGAGTGTACAACTGGAATGGGAGCTACGTATCAGGCCAGTATAAGTCTCCCGTGCACTTCAGTTAAAGCTTTGCAAAAACAAACAACTGGGAAGTGGAGAAGCTGAGGAAGATGGTGGAAGGGGAGCTGAGCAAACGGCAGAACAAATGGATGGAGAAATAGATGAAACAGGGAGAGATGGAATCATGCTGGCCGAGAGTTCAAATGCGGAGGGAACTGCCAAGATGAGCGAGACTTGTTATATGAAATCGGAAAGAGACGGATGTATGTCTTGTCCTTGGATCTGCACTGCGGGACAGACGTGTTACCGCAACTGTATGTCTGTCTGGACATTTTGGGGGCAACAGGTGAGATGTCTGCTGGTGCCACTGAGGGTCTGATGTCTTTATTAGAATACATTATGACAAATATACTACATTTACAATACTTTATTTTGTAACCTGATTATTCATATCTCTGTGTGATTTTAGGGTTATCCTGTAACTGCTCTGAGATGAGTAATTCAAGTGCCAGTGATGTGGTTCTACTGGCCTCATCAGACCATGACCTCCATCATGTACTAGAAAAGTTTGCAGCCAAGTGTGAAGCGGTTTAGATGGCAGTCGCCCCACCATCTCTCTTTCCTTTATTTTATTGATAGGGCATTGGACAGCGAGTGTGAAATGGGTAGAGAGTATGAAGGAATACACGCAGCACAGGGCCATGTCAGGACCAAACATGCAGCCACTGCCTGAGGACTCAAGCCTGCGCTACTGGGTGAGCTAGCTGGCACCCAAGCCATCACCCAAGCACCTCCACCCATAAAGCACTGGTTTGTTGCCGAAAAAAGGTGGATTGCTCCGTTCAGGATGTGAGGGGCCAAGTGAAGGGATATAGGTATCTTTAGAGGTCAGAGTAGGACGGAGCAAGAGATGACAGGATTGTTGCTGCATTAGCAAAGTGAAGGGGGCATTTGACTGGACTGTTGTGGTTAAGAGGAAGCTAAGCTGGAGGACAAGTCCTTGGATTTATAAGTTGATTAATGTTCCGATCCTCACCTATGATCATGAGCTTAGGAGAGTAACCGAAAGAATAAGGTTGTGGATACCAGAGGCTGAAATGAATTTCCCTGGCAGGGTGTCTGGGCAGAGTCTAATGATAGGGTAAGGAGCTCCGACATCCACTGGGAGCTTGAAATAGAGCTGCAGCTCTTCTGCGTTCAAAGGAACCAGTAGTTGGGATTTGAGCATCATTAGGATGCCTCCTGGGTGCCTTCCATTGGGGGGCCCCTGGGTCTTCTGGTAAGAGGTAGACCCAGAACACAAATCATGTAGCTCATCTGACCCAGGAAAGGATGCAATCCTCCAGGAGGAGAGGGGAAACATTGCTTGGGTAAGAAAGATATTTGCTGCCTTTTTTAACTTGCTACAACTGACTATGAATAACTGCACTTGTATCTTTATAATCATACTCTTTGCAGTACCTCCATCCTTCCTGCAGCCTTTCTCTGTCCGCCAAATTCCCCAACAAATATGCAAAATGTTCACAGGAGAGGAGCGAACAGGCATGACTGATTGATAAGGCCTGAGTTTGTGTTCCTCTTCTGTCCCCAGGGACAGCCACACAGCAACACTTATTGTAATGACTTTATCTATCTGTTATGTTAGCAACACACACAAACACAACCATATTTATCTCCCTTCTTATCCAGGGAGGTTAATGTCTTCATCTTCATCATGTCTGCTGCATTTTGTACAGAGACGACAGAGACCCCATGTACAGACAGATAGGGTAGTGGAGGGGAAAAGCCCAAAGAGAAGAGGAGAGACAGTAAAATGGGGCTGGGAGATAAAAAATAATTGACAGCAAATATAAAGGACAGCAATGAAAAAAGAAAGAGTGTGTGAAATATAGAGTGTGATCGCTGTCTTCAAAGTGATATGAAACCTGATAGTTTCATCCTTCTGTCAAAAACCATTAACACCAGACAGGTTATTAGAACCAAAATGGCACCTCTAATCCTCAGAGTAACGCTGCAGAGATCAGAGCCTTTCACTCACAGGTGGGCCAATGAGCTAACTGCCATCCATATTGTTCAAATTATGCTGAAGCGGAGACGAGTATCTGTGCCTGGAGAACACACCTTGATACCAAAGACCTTCATGTCCCACATCCACATGCACCATGAGGTGTTGTGACGTGTTGACTGCGTTTCAGAGGTTGGTTAATGGAAAATCCATCCACGCATCAATTATCTGTACCAGTACTCCTTTGAGGCTTGTGGATCGGCAGGAGAAAAAAGATTGATGAGTCCCCACTTCCTCCCATTATCCAGTAATGGAGCCAAAATATCCCAGATATTGACCGTTCCATCTTGCAAATTTACGATCAATGGATGAAGCTATGCGACTGAAGCCAAGGTGCTCACTAAAATATTTGAATCTTCTCAGATAGATGAGCACTTGAACATACATCAAAACGATTAGAACAACTAAAAGGACAACAAACGTCTTTGATTATAATTTATTTGGATGTGTACTTTTCTGTTTGCTCAATGTCCCATCCATTAACCCGAAGGAGAAAGGGTTTGTGACCTATACTGGCTGCCAGATATTCGCAGCGCCATCAAGTTCAAGTGGAGAACTTTTAACTGTACCCAGTTTGTCTCTCATACTGTATCTGGTGACACTGGTGAAGATTCGGTGAACATCTATAAATAAGCTTTTTATGAAGGTTTTTGAATCACTAAGGATTAATTTGATGGTTACTGATCGAACTTAATCATGATGAATGGCTGATTCAGCAGGAGATTAGACCATGCCTTCATTGCCACATCTAATACATTTTTGCCAGAGAGAAAATAACTTTCTTGGTTTATTCAAATTTATTGAAGATTTTGCCTCACAGATGTGTTTGTAGCTGCGTAAATAAAATCCATATAATAGGTTACCAGTACTTGCAACCAAGACAACACACCAAAAGTACATAGGACACATTTAGTTTATATCAAGGGATCAGACCCCTGCCGGTTGGAGCCTGAACTGAAAGGTCAGTGGATCCAAAATGGCACTCGACATGCTCAGTGGCTCATATCCCTTGTCTGGGAGATGATGGCTTTTAAGATAGGCAGTCAGATGGGGCTGAAATACAAGAATGGCATTCATAACCCTTAGATGTGGCTTTTTCATGAACCTGTCTCAGGCATCACCTTATAGTTTGCACATTTTTTCCAGAGTTTCTACACCTTAGAAAAATCCAGGGTGCACAATCGGTGTAAACAGACATGGTGCAAGCATGTGCAAATAACAGCTCTCAACACTGACCTCTAAGTGTGAGAGTGAAAGTGAACCTCTCTCCTCTTACAACATCAGGAACCATATTTCAAAAAGCAAGAATAAACCCCTTGTCTCTGCTGAAAAACATTGCACCCATCAGGAGACAATATAATTGCACGAATCACTCATTTACACTTAAACCCCTGCTCTCACTCTTCCTCACTCTGAAGGGAGTGAAGACAAAAGCATCTCACAGTGCACTCAGGCTAAAATATGTTTTCAGTCTGGGAGAGTTTTTAAACGAAGTCGTGGATCAATTTGTCTGTGTCAGTTTGCCGTTGGCTTTGGCTCTTTGTTGTCGTTTGTTTGCATTTCTGTTCGTGGCGCGTAGAGCCTGGTGTGTCCTCTCTGCACCCGCTTGGTCTTTGTTAGCCTCCTATCCTCTTAACATCTCGGTTTTTGTGTGGAGACTGTGGAGAGGCATATTAGCCATGCCCCGGGATCTCTCTCGAGAGCTGCAGATAATGCTGTGTGTGTGTGGATATAAGAAAAAGAAAAAGACAGTATTTGTGTGTGTCTTTCTTTGTCTCAGCCCTTTTCTTTATCTCTATGAGTGCATGTGTGTCTGTGTCTCCTCCTCTCTGCTCCTTTTAATCTGTCGCCGTGACTTTTTGTCTGGCTCCCCTGTCTCTTCCTATTGTCTTGATCTTTCTCTCCTCCCCGACCACCTATCCATCAATTTACTTTGAGAACCCCTCTTACCTCCAGGCTTTAACACCATTTGCCTCGTCTCTGTGGTCCTCAAATATTTAGGCCTCTCTTTTTGCTTCCCACCTTTTCCTTGCTCTTTCATATCGCCTGGTCTCCGAGGCCTCTTTCACTCTATCTCTCTTCAAGTCTTTCTACTTTCTCTTTATGCTCCTGCATCTCCTGCTGCGCCCCCCCTCTCGTATCTTCCTTGCACACCTTTTCCTTGCATGCTCTTATCAGAAGGTCTCGGTGGCCTTTCCCTCTCGCTTCATGCCTCATATCTGTTCTTGATCGCATTTCTCTACGACTCTTTCCTGGCATCTAATCTCTTTATGTTCCTATTAGTCCCTCTATGATCTGCCCTTTAATCCATGCTAATTGCCTCCTCCCCTTGCTCTTATCCCAATCTGAAGTTGTAAGTGAAACACATGCCACCCCTCCCTGTCTATCATTTATGGTTTGATCTGTGAAGGGGCTATAATTAATTTGATTCTTGTAAATTTTTACCCTTGGCTAAATTAATTCACGATTTAAACATATATGTGATGTGGTTTGGTGATAATTGGCGATCATACCTTTTCTTTCACAAAATTCCACCGAGCATCTTCAAAGATATAATTTATGACAATAAAATGTCTAAAAACAACTTGACCTTTGTTACATATTATTTGGACTTGTGTACTGACATTATCCAAAATGCTGGAGCGAGTTTCTATCTGTACCATTAAAAGTCCTATTCCATCCAAAGTCCAGTAAAACTAAAATAAACGGGAAAACCAACTTCCTTCTTTTTGTTGTGTCCTCTGTGGTAAAAAAGGAGAAATAAGATCTATAAACCCTGCATTTTAATGATGGAGGAGGGGGCCGGCTAAAGAGGAACAGTCCAGAAATGAGTTTACTGCTGCCTGCAGTGCAAGCAGCGTCAGACGAGACATCTCCGCCGTCTGTATCAGAACCCGCCGCGCCGGGGCCGGGGGAAGGATAATGAGTTATTTCAACAGTTTTCTACCTGAGAGCATCCGTAACGGGATCCACCTCCGCGGGCCAACTTCTGAGGAAGGAGCCCTCTTCCCCCCGCCCTGCTCCTCATCACACTGTTACGCTCTAGTAAATTCACTTTGCATACCTCTGCAGTCATCTACAACTCTTTACAGGTCATCAGCGAGTGTATCCGGCCATTAAATGAAAAACACCCCGGCAAGGGGAGAGAGAGGGAGGATGGGGAAATTGATATCAATGGTTGTGTCCCTAATTGGCATGTCTGCTTGATAAAGGACACAGTAACCGGACTCTACAGTAATAACTCCTCCTTTCCTGAGTCTAAAGAAGGCATGTACGCACACACAAACCCAAACTAAGTAGAATGAGTGCACACGGAAAGAACACAACACATCTGGCAGCCGTTGCAACTGACAAAACAGTAGTCTGAACACCATAAACAACCATAATCATCATTACCGCGGGACAATCTCAATCAGTGTGTGTGTTTCTGTCCATAAGTCAGATTTAGAGTCGTGTCGCCCCAGGTCAAGGCCGATGGACAGCTGTGTCATGAGGAAAATGACTTCTGCCGAAAACACATTTCGTTTCCCTCTGCTCGGTTTTACTCCCACCATCCATCTCCCTGCATATCCGTCCTGCTCATCATATGGATGGGGATACAGTGAACAACACTCATAATGACAGAGGGGGATGAACGGGGACATAAACAACTCCACTGAGGCGAGGGCAAAGAGGGAGAGGCGGACGGAACGGAGAAGCGAGTTGAGAAAACAGGCAGATGGAGACGTGGAAAACTTACAAACGGAACGAACAGAAAGAGAGGGGACAAAAAAGGGTGGACACAAAACACTAGGACATGTCAAACGGGAAAGCAGAGACATAGCCTCGGTGGGGGTGCAACTTCTTAACAGTCCCATACTGACATATTTTTATATTTAACTATGACGAGAGAACTGTAGGAGCCATGAGAAAATTCAAAGATAATGTGTGAATATTCATGCTGTACTGAACTGTCAACAACCAACTCTGACTTCAGGCCATTCATTAGATACTGTTTAAACTGAAAAAAACGTTCTGGTGTGGGGGGGAAATGTACAGAGTGTGACTTATAATTATTAAACTTCAGCAAAGAAGTCATGATTTTTCTATTCAACCGCTTAAACTATAAACCATTCCATATGTATTTAAAGGATATTCACAGATTACCCTGGTCTCTATACAGCTAATGCAACCCCAATAGGAAAAGGAATTGTAGAGTTGATTGTTTTTCACCAAAATATCTGATCTTGTAGTACAACATCTATTTCTAGTGACTATACAGCATTATTAAATACATTTAGGGACACACAGACTTGGCTAGATTTGTAAAGGGGTTTAATGGAGACAGAGTTCAGGACAGGCACAACTATAGACTGTATATAAAGACAGCGTATCAATTAGGAGTCAGTCTCAGCTGTCAATCATGACAAGTACAATCTAAAATGACAGAAACCACATTTGAGTAAAGTTATTTGACTTGTATTTTTTTGTTTGCTCCATGTCCCCTCTGCTAACATGGATGAGGCAGGGATTACGACCTACACTGCAGCCACCAGGTGGCGACTGAAACACTTTGTCTTCACGTCGTCCATCTTTATATACGCTCTATCGGTGTAAAGCTCCAGGAACCACTCAGTGAATCAGATATCGTTAAGAAATGAAGCCCTTCGTTCTTTCCAAAAATGTCTCTGAACAGACTTTCCTCTGAACGTTTCCGACAAAACAAACAAAGAAATAAATCCAAACAAATGGGGTGAAGAAAAGCAAAGGCTGTGTGAAGTCGTCCACAGGGTCTAGGCTCAGATTTGAGTTTATCAGCCTTTGCCAAAGAGAACATGGTACACACACACACACACACATACACACATACCCACACACACACACTCACAAACAGACTCTGCTTTGAGCTTTAATATTCTGTGAGAGGAATAATAACAATTTCTGTAAATTGTCGTCGGGGGACACAACAAGATGTTCGACACTCAGCTGTGGTGTTAGCGGCTCGGAGAAAACAAACTCTGGAGGATTAGGATTACGAGAGGCACAAAGATGAAATGGCATTTTATAGCACTGTCATGTACGTAAATCCTGGAAGCCACATCGCGTTTTTCAGATACAATGTTGACGAGTTTGCATTTGGTGCGAATACTCTGCGGATATGGTTTGTGTCATTACATGAATACATAATCAACTAATCCTCAGTTACAAAGCGCTAATTACAAATATTCCAGACATCCTCCGGAGCACTGAGGTTTGTGCGAGGTGTAAACCGAGTGCACCTGCGAGTGTGCGCCCGCCCACTCAAAGTGGTACGAGCGGGCACCCACGCACCCGTGACAAAAGTCTGAATCCCTTTCATGTTTGTGTGACACCAAACAACAGAAACAAGTCTCTCTAGTGTCTGTCAATTGTCAAAGAAGCTGTTGCTGGATTTGGGGGCTTTGTGCGACTCATGAAGGGAATGTGCATCCTGCTGACAACTTGGTGCTATGTTCATCATTGCACCACTTTGTTGTCAGAAACATGATGGATTTCCGGCTTTTATCCTGAAAGACGTTTTGTTTTTTTTCCCTTCAATTCTGACTCCTTCTTCTCTGTCTTATGGTCCAGCTGTGCTGCTACCCACACGACTGCTACTCCATTTATTCACGATTCAAGTCAGTTCCCGGGTAAAATGTAATAAAGCGATGGAAGACGACGGCGAAAGAAAGAGTTTTTTTTTTGTCAGCAGTCATCAAGGTCGAGTGGGATTGTGTCGCTCTCTGTTTTCACTTTGCTCCTCGGTCAGTACTGATTTCACTTGGCGGTGTGAAGACTCAGCCTTGCTTGTGGCCCAACCTTGGCGATGTGTGACCAAGAGGAGAATCACAGAGACTAAAGTATCTAAATGAACGGGCCTCGAAAGCCTCAAGTACAGTGGAGCTCAGGTGGCTGCTCGGGGAGAGCATTATCTTCAGGACGGTTTCATAGTTGCGTCGGCCTTGGGAACTTCTTGTGAGCATTTATTACGGTCTGAGATGCTGAGAGCTTCGTGTGAAAATAAAAAGAAAAAAAGGTTGGGCGGCATTTCTGAGGTACACGGTGTCTTTCAAAGGAGAACAAAGAATAACCTCTGACACTCCTCTCTCATCCAGTCTGCTACATTCGTCTCCTCCGCTCTGCTCCTACCCTGCTCTTTGTCTGCAGTCGAATCCGCAGGTGAAGCGGTTGAACTCAAAGGGCCAGACACTAACCCACCGGGCTTCTCCACGAGCACACAAAGACCCGGCAACCTTCTCTATCTTATTCTACCTTTCTTACACGCTCAACCTCTGTTTTCAGCTTTGTGCGCTCCTCTCTAGGTGCTTTCTCTCACCCCCCCTTTGGTCTCCCCCGTCTCTCCGTTCCCTCTTCCCTCCTTTCCCTCGCCGCCCCGCTGTCTCCGTCTTAACTTGAGTTATTGATTTCTGTAAGGGTTGAGCGCTGCGGCTGCCTTCTCCCTATCTTTTTCCTCACTCTCCACCTCCCTTCGCTTTCTTTTCCTGTTTTTTTTCTTTTTCAAATTCACTTTCTGTCACTTTATTTCCCCCCCCTCACTCCTTATTGTCTTTCTCTGGGAGGGACAACAAAAGGCAGACAATTCTAGACTCTGTCAGTCTACATTTATATGTCTGGTCCTTTGTCTCCCACTCGTATATTTTACCCTGACATGGAGTGTGCTCATGTCAGATATGCAACACTGCTCAGAACATGGTTGTATTCTTTTCCAGACATATCCTTTAGCACATAGACAAATCAAAAAACACTCAGAATCTCACAGAAGAAAGTGTTTCATTCTCTTCAATCACTGTTTTTGCCTTAATGTATAATATCAAATAATTTTTCAAATGTGATTCAGAGCAGCAAAGAAAGAAAATACAATGCTGGCTACAGACTGGAGAAAAATCTGTCTGATTTCATGATTGATACGCTCCAACAATCGCAGGGACATCGCCAATCCAAGGCTAAATTATCAGGTTCGGCTTATTACCCGGCCAAATAATCTTGAAGTGTGTAGTTTTTACAAATTTTATTTTAATGTCATGACTGGATCAGAGTTTTACCTATTTCAATTCGTAAATCCAATCCAGTGGTGCAATTGGGCGAGTTAGCAGAAACTGGCAATAGCCAAAGAGAGCGAGGTGACCAGAAATCCTTACCAAGCAGATGTTGCACATGTGTGTTTACATCATGGCTGCCAGTTCAGCACAAGTAAGACTTCTGTTTCTCGTACCTGGCTGTACAGGTGCTCTACTGCCAACTGATTTTTATTTTATTTATTATTATTTATTTTCAAAATGTTTATACAAATATTATGATACCGTTATGTATGGGTAGCTAGTAAACAAGCAGTGATTTTCAATACTTAGTCCAAAGTTGCTTTATATACATTTATCTTTATCTTTTCCTCCTGAGCATAAACATTCATATACACAGATAAACCTCAGATTAAAGCCTGATGCGGGTGATGAGTTGTGTTTATAAACTCACAAAGCAACATCCTCTCATGTCCCTGCATGTGTTGTCGCCCCGTTATCTCAGTGATAATGTGATTTTGAGCCCTGTTGCATAAATCTGAATATGAGCGGCGAAGAACGACACCAACTGCTGCAACAGATGATGCCTGAAGACACAGGGTTCATATTAATACCAGACATGTGCAAACAGGTATAAATATTTATTAGTGCATTAGCCGGCAAAGTGAATGGAAGGAGTGAGATTTAATGCAGCATGATGATCCTGTTTAATACGGCGTGATGATTAGGTCCAGGCATTCGCAGCCTCCCGCTTTAAAGGTTTTCCCTTTGTGTTTTAATGCCACATTTAACCCTTACACACACTTCAGATGTGTTAAATGTCCCGTCGGCTGTGCACACAGGAGACGCAGCACAACATTGCTCTGCCTGTTTAATGTGTTATAAAGCTACAGATGTTTGGATCATTAGGTGTCATTGCCCCCATTAATTCCAGAGAGAAAATGTATCACATTTTGCGAGACACCAACCGAACGACACCTTTTTAACCATCGCTGTTTACGTTGAATCGAGTGCTACACTCTTATTATCGTGGCGGTGGAATGCGATGAATCGCTTTCCCAATAATGGAATAATTGGCACCGTGTACATGAAATAAACAAAAACAAAAAATGCTACACAGAAAATACTGAAGCACTAAAAATCTATAATAGTGTATTAGGCATTATACTTTCTGTGGCTTTTTTTTTTTATTCATAGTTCATGTTGAAGTGAGATGAAAAAAAGCCCGGTGGCGTTTTGCAACAAATTGCCAAGGTTCAGAAGTGCAGCGGTATATTTCTTAAGCGATAAAACTAAGTGTTGCTCACCTGCCCATCATTCCCTAATAACCTGTCCGAGATGTCCCGGGGAACATGATGACCATATTAGTAATGAGGACGTGGCTGACAGGTGAGGCTGCACCTGGCTGGTGGAAGCTCATTACGGCGTCTTAATGATGCGGCGTGTTCCATAATTAGAAAACTTTTCCGCTCTCTGTCCAATCGCCTCTGTTTGGTTGCTGTGTTGGCGGAGGCGGGGGCGAGTGCTTTGGTTAGGTTTGACAGCCGGTGATGCCCAGTGTGTGTGGGTGTGTGTGTGTGTGTTTGTGTGTTTGAGAGATGTGTGGGGTGCTCGTCGGGATGTGCCAGTGTAAATGTCTGTTGGAGTTTGCACGAGGAAACACAGGATGGTAATGGGATATGATGAAGAGTGAGTTAGGGGCCGGAAGAAGGAAGGTCACATTACTTAATGGTGTCTGAATATGTGGAATGAAAAGATATATATTTTTTTATCTATAGTATTAACTACCTAGTATGTTATGCTGTGTTTTCTTAAGGGTTGGATACTGAATTCCGGTGCCAATCAGGAACAGTACCGGACAGAATCACAACACAGATTCCGTCCCAGAGATTTGAACTGAACCCAACTCTTATTATCCTATATTCTGTGTCAGGCTGGCTGCAGATATCACCCATTCAGGAACGTTTTAATATTTAGCTCTAGTTGAAACAGTTTTAAAGACGTGCAGATTCAACTGTATGATCCTGTTAAAGGCCATGTTTTGTGGTGCTGTTGAACTGTGTTGCATTATCCTGAGTTATCCCATCACTCTGTGGACAGCCTGAAGTCCAGGTCTCAACGCACCAAGATGGCTGCTGAGATCTGATCACATCCTCTGACCCACTACAGTTTCACATTGAATCAAACCTATTTTCACACCTCTCAGTGTCCATGCGTTGATTTGTTTGTAGCCACAATGTAAACATTAATCACCACAAAGTGATTCTACACTATAATTTTTTCAAATGAGTCAAATCATTCCTTATGCAGCTCATTGATTATCTCAGAACCACCTGACTCCGCTTGTCTTCTTTCTCTCACTTGCATCAACACAAATACTTTACATTACATTAGATGTCATTTAGCTGACGCTTTTGTCCAAAGCGACTTACATTTTTAGTACACTCAACATTCATGAGGGGCCATTTAGGGGTTCAGTATCTTGCCAAGGACACTTCGGCATGCAGATGGGGACGAATGGGGAAGAATGGAGATTGAACCGGCAACCTTCATGTTGGAGAATGCCCCCACTACCCCCTTGGCCACACCGCCCCATACAAATACCACCATCTTCCTTGGGACACCAATGAAACCCTCCAAATGGATCATACAGTTGAATCGACACCTCTTTTATACAGTTTCAATAAATAGAAAAAAAAAAAAACATAATAACCTTCCCTGAGCCTATTGTATTATATTGCATATTAGATATTACAGTGCATGCTATGATCAAGTTATGCTTGTACCTGTTAGGGAGGTTTTTGTGTTTCTAAATCGAGTCTTCTAATGAGGGTTGGAAACTTTTCAAGGTGTGTGATGAGAAATGAGAAAAAGCTCATCTACATTTGAGCTTTGAAGGTTATGGACACCTTTGCAGAGCAATTAGTGCCAGAGGCAGTCGGTTTCATTTGTTCAGGAAATTGTTCCCTTTTGAGGAGTGATCATAAATAAAACGAGCCCTCGAAAACAAAATAACACATTAATTACATCTAGTGAGTCTGTTCTTGAGTTGTTGTCTGCGTGAAAATCTCTGTAGTTCTAAAACCCGGGAGCTGCTCGTTACGGTTATTTTTGTATATGAGGGAAGTCGTAATGCACAGTATTAATGCTCTGCATGGTGATGGGTAGTGAAAGTATAAATAGAGCCTACTTTGTCTCCGAGAAATGAGCCTCATTAGCGTCTAAAGCATTTTTGTACCCGTTATGAGGTAGAATCAATTTTTAAATAATCAGAAAGTAGGTGGTATGTGGTGCATTAGGTGCTTTTTGTATGAGGTGTGTGTCTCTGTGTGTGTGTGTGTGTGTGTGTGTGAGATGTTGTGCCAGTTAATGAGGACAGAAATGATTGAGTTGAGGTGCGCAGGGCCTGTCTCGCAGCAAAGGAAAGCAAATGATGAATACGCTTCAATCATTTCCGGACAGGCCTTCATCATTTGTTGGAGCTGTCAGACAGTTATCAGCGCTCACTGTAGGCAGCTGGAAGGGGGTCGTCCGTAATTGAAAATTGAGTTTAGAAATGTCACATGTATCCGTCCATCGCAATTTCAAGCCGGGGAAATCCCCATTGGCACGCGGCATGTAGCGGCCTGACAGCACCTATCAATCCAAAGTTTAACATTTTAGTCAATAGAAACATTTGCCTGTGGGGGATTTGTTCGTTTTTTAACAAAAAGGCATGTAGAGCAGATTCCGGATGAGAATGAGCTGCAGGCGTACTTCACTACGTTAATATATCATTCTTGGACAGAAAATCACATTTGCTTTTCCGTCGTTACCTACTGTGTAACCAATGTAAAACCTAATGGCACTCAGTAGAGCGCATTCCTTAACGCAGGCCCGGTAGTCTCCTTAAATTCAATCAACCTGCACCAAATTACACACACTTATAGAGAGATATCCGTTAACTTAAAAGTACCTTTCTTTCCCCTCTTTTTCTTAAAAGATCCATGAATCATTCCTTGGCAATACTGTGAAAATATTGTAAAACGCCCTCGCAAAGTTAAAGAAGATCCCGGATCTGGACCAGAATTTATGGGTTCTTCCCTGACCCATACCACATCTGTTTGGTTGATTGAGGCTACAAACTAACCAGCAAACAAACAGTAGGGAAAACATAGCCTCTTTTGAAAGCAACAAATGGATCCCTTGACCAGCTGAGTAACCTTTATAGTCTTTCCTGCAGGAGGGCTGCTAATTTCACAGATTGGAACAAGGGGAGTTGGCTAATCCTTTGACTCCCATGTGCTTCCTATTCCAAAATCCACAGTGAACTTACATTGTGTAGTATTTACATCCAAGGTTTAACTCGTCCGCGGTGGTTTCTAAGTGAGGAAAATGGAGCGCTAATCTATTCTGGTGCAATCGTGCTTTGACCTGGCTAATGGAGGCAGCGTACCCCAGGGCAAGATGTAATCAGGAAGACAGTTAATAAAATGAACAAGACTGCTTTACTGATCTCACTAATGTCCCTGACCTTGCCCGAGGGACGACGCTCACACACATGCCATCTCCCACACGTGCACACACTACATGCATAAGGCATGAACACATCACCTTAACATGTACCCTACATGTGGTCCCGGACATGACCACACAAGTGCGCTAATTAATGCACACACGGGTAACAAGGAAGCAGTGTGTTGCAGACATCAGATTTACATCATCATGATTATTATTATTATCCTCCCAGGATCCTTCAACCCCTCCTCCCATTATCGCTGCAGTAAATCGCCTCTTTAAGCATGGACGGCTAAAAAAGGACAGAGGAATCATTTGCCCACGTCTGACTCAAACTTCCACACAAGTTCATGCTCAGAATGTCAAGGTAAAACTATTTCTTTGTGTGTGTGTGTGTGTGTGTGTGTGTGTGTGTGTGTGTGTGTGTCTGTGTGCGCGTGTGTGTGTTAACGGCTGAAGGGGGGATCATTTCTATTCTCACGCATCAACTCCGGGGAGCAAAGTCCATAAACAGCTGTCAATCAAACATTGTATCGGTCTACATCTACATAGATGGCGCGTGTAAGCATGGAAGCACTGACACAGAAACAAATAGAGGTGGGTGTGAAAGAGGACATGTAACTGAAGACGCAGAAATAAAAACAATCCTCCACAATTATAGTTCTCTCCTGAAGGGAGGGAAAAAACAAGAATTGAAAAAATAAATACAAAAAAACCCTCAGTTTACCATCCCTCATTGAAGTTAGACTTAGTTAGGGCTGTCAGGACCGCAGTACGCACCTATTAGTGCCAGAAACGTGCACACCCATGTATGTTTCCAATTAACTTCCTTGACTTGTTGTTTCAAATCTCTTTCGTCTCTCTTCCTCTCACCTCATCTTCAGTGTTTCTCTATGTAACTGTAACACACTATACTTACGCACAAAGTTTTATCAAGCGTGTGCCCCGCTCCTGAATTTGTTTCTATGTGTTCTAATTTTGGTTTTTAAGTGATGTTTTGCTACTTTGTACCTTTTTCGTTTGATACTGTCACAGGTTCTGTTGTTCCCCTTAAGATACAGGTTCATTGTGAAATTTGAACATTTAAACGCAACTGAGCTGTACCATAGGAGAGGCGGTGGTCTAGTGGCAGAAACTTGGACTATGGGCAGAGAAAGTCTCTGGTTCGTCTCTGGTTCGACTCCACGGAGAGACAACAAAAGACGAACCTGGATTGATCTGTCCAAAAATCCAAGAGTCGCCCTACCCTGTCTAGTGCCCCTGAGCAAGGCACCTTACTCCCCCAACATCTGCTCCCCGAGCGCCTGTACGCGGCTGCTCACTGCTCTGTGTGTACTGCACAAGATGGGTCAAAAGCAGAGATTAAATTTCCCTACCTGCATGAGTGTGCCTTTGCATGACTGTGCATGTGTTTGGGATGAATAAATGCATCTTAATCTTAATCAAATTTGACAAATTAATAGATATCAGTCCCTAAATGTGCCTGATTATTCCACGCATTACTTTCTGGAATATAGGTGAATAAAAACATCCAAATAAATCCAAATAATCTCATGATGATAAAGAAAGTGACAAACAATTCCTGGATCTGCCCTTTTTTTCCGGACCCATACAAACAGCAACCCAGCCAGTCAGTCCACCAACCAGCTAGTCAAGCAACCAATCAACCAACCAACCAGCCAGTCAGCCAGCCAACTAACCAATCAACAGGGGCAAAGACATGACCTTAATTCCTGGCAGAGGCAATGACACATTAATCCAAACCTGTTTGAAACATATAGCTTAAAGGCCATTCTCTTGCTTCATTTGAGTGAAACTAAATCTGCCCTTTCAAGTTTAATTACGAGCCTTGTAGGTCTAAATGATGAAACCATGTATGATATTCTGTTAATCAAAATGATGCGATATAGTCTGCTGCTTGCCTCAGCACCAAACGTGTTCAGCAGTTGGCACTAAGACATTTAATCGATACCGTAATACCAGTATAAGTGCACAGTCCATAGCTGGCAAGTACTTTGGAAAGACGCGCGTGACATATTGAACTGTCCCTGAGCCCAACTGCTGTTCCTCAGTGTAATGATAGACCTCAGTCACTCTCCAATCCCCATTTTAAGATGTGAGCAGTTTAGATAGAGCCTGAGCTCTACCCTCGCTGGATGCACTTCCACCACTCGGCATCAAGGTGCTTAGAGCAAATGTGAAATTGTCATTCTCAGAGAGATTGAAGGAAACACGAGGGGAAGGGTCAGGAACGACTGCGTACTGGAACATGACCACTGTCTGCAGGTTGCTGTCATAATCACTGGGCATGGCTGATGAGCGATGGGCTGTGTTCAGAGGAGAAGACGTTTCCTTGGGGGACGGACACAACCTTGTCAGTGCGTTATCCTCCTGTGACGTCTGTTAATTAAGGCACATGCATGAACGCATCCAAATTAACACAGTCATGAGATGGACACCAGGGTATATGACTGACAGCTTTGGTAGTGGTTACTGACACAGTCTGGAAAAGTTGCTGGTAATACTAAGGATTTATGAAATGTGTGTGGGATATATTTGAAGCCATAGTCCACAGACATGTTACAAACAAGGAAAAATGTCGCATTCAAACTCACACATTTATATATGTGTGTAATCATTTTCAATTTAACATATCTCTCAAGATAGAATAATTATTAAGTGAGAATGATAGATTGAAAGATTGAAACTGCACATGGTTGGTGGAGACATACAATTGCCGGGCGGTAATTCTAGTTTCCTTTGATTCATATAGCAACATGTCCTCTCCCTTAATGCCAGTATTTGTTTTTGCCAAATCAATGCTCTCTGGAGATTTTCTAAATATGGGACTAATTAGCTGTCGCAGGTTGCAATGCAATTATCAAAGGAGAAACGCTGTCAGTGTTAATGTAGCACACAAACACACACACACACACACATGGCACTGCCAACTCCAACGTGATGGACGAAAACAGGAGCTATAATGGAAGCTTCTATTTTCATCAGAGGGAAAACAGAGCGGTGGGATGTTACTGCCTGTTCATTGCCATGACAGATGCCATTGTGTGTACGTGCAGTATAGATCAAGAAGACGCTTAAACACATACACACACCTGGCAGCAGAATAATGGAAATATCAATTTACACGCCCCAGATGTAAAGGATGCGAGAGACTGAACAGTGGCCATCGCAGGTGATGGACTGTCCTGACCTTCACAATTGTCGGCAGCAAACAGTAAACAGAAATCATATCAGGGAGAGGGAGAGAGAAACAGAGAGAGAGAGAGAGATAAAGGGAGGTGGAGAGAGAATACAGTAATTGGACTGCAGGGTGATATAAGAAAAGAGAAACACTGATATCAAATCACAGTGGATTGGTTCGGAAGCGGATTCTTTACTAACAAGGCGCAGCAACACACAACCAATGCTCCATGTGTTGTTTTTTTTAACAAACCCTCATAAGGCCTCATGAATTCAGCTGCATTGAACATAATATATGAGACAGAATCCAGGAAACAGAGGGAGAGTTTCCACTGCCTGTGTGTGCTCCTCTCCTTCTCCCTTTTAAACTATATATCATCATTTTCTCAAGGTTTTTGTGCATTCCACTCTTTTCCCCATCGCCCGGTCCAGCGTCTCCTCTTCTTTCTGCACTCCCCTATTTGATTATATTTATCTCTTGCTCTTTATCTGTCCTTTTCTTCACATCACTGCATTTTCCTTTTCCTGCTTCCTCTCTCCCACCTGTACTCTTTTCCTCTGCAGTCCACCTGACAGTATGAAGCATGACCTCTCACTTTGTCTGAAATCCCTGAAATCTTTTTTTGCAAGTGAACACACACAAACACACCGACACAAAAGCAACTGCACGTACCACACAAAATCCCAAATGCTATTTTCAACTGCTCCAGAGCTTGAGGAAGACAGGGGCTCATTGAGATGAAGCATGGGGCCTTGGGGGTAACAACGTGTGCATGATTGTCTGCTCTTCTAGCCCCTTCCCACCTGAAACTACAGAAACGAAAACCCCAGGAGCGACGATAGCTAACCACCAAGGGAAGGGGAAAGAAAGAGCACTATTTCACTTCATTGCCTTTTGCAATTTGTCACCGTCCTCCTAATGGCAAACTGTGCAGTTAAGCTATTCCTCCCTGAAAGAAAAAAACAGGGATTTCTCAATCAAGCTGTCCGAGGAAGTCCGGTGCTGGTCAACCCAACTTATATCATCCCTGCACAATGGCTTAAATCTAAGATCTGATATGCTTTTGTGCTTCAGGCTGTCTTGAAACGAATGATTGAGTGAAATTCAGCACTGCAGAATCATGTGGATGGTTATCATTATCAAAACGCTGAAAGCCATTCATACAGCGTTTGCTCTGAGAAAGAGCTGAAATCTTAGTTTTGAAAGTAATTTACGTTTGCCCAGTCGTTTTTTTTAATTACAATATGATGTGCAAATCCTTCTTGAATGCACTTTGCACTTAGTTCTGTTCTAATTAATGTATGCAAGTCTGAGTGGGAGTTACACATTACAAAATGCAAAGCATGTGACTAAGAGGTGTAGAAAGAAAGGAAATATAAGGCTAAGTATAAACATAAAGAGGGCTCTAAATGGGCTCAAACATTTGTATCCCAATTTATGTAGAATTTATATATATATATATATATATCTTTATATATACACAGCATCATTGAACAAACGTCAGTCTTTTCACGTGTTTTTATGTTAAACTCTTAAATCAGTCTTTGAATTTCGATTACACAATCTTTTAGACACAAACGCACACACACAAGAAAGAGAAAAGTGTTTATTTGACACCACAGACAGTTTACTAAGGAATGCGTGGAATACAAACGGGAGGATAGAGAGATGATAGAGAGAATGAGCAGAAAGAGGAGGAAGACTGAAGAAAGCCTGATGTTGAACAAAACAGAAAGAGAGATACGTGCAGGTGGAAATGGGAACACTGTGAAGCAAAGACACAGGAAGGGCTGAGCAACAAAGCAAATTCAACTGTTGGTGTTCACAACAGCCATGCTACGTTAATTGATCCTGTTAGCTTTCCCGCGTTGTTGTACTGTAAGCATTGTGGGGCAGGAAGCACGGAGCAGGCGGTAGGCCTCTCAGAGCCACAGGGATAGAAGGCTAAATGACAGATGATACACAGATTTAAACACCACAGGATGGCCCAGGGCGAGCTGGGAGCTACAGAGGAGTATCCTTACACGGTGACACAGACACTCAGAGAGCACACTGAAGCAGGCAAACTCTGAGGGACACATGTATTGGGCATGCATGCATGCTGCTGCACATGCACACACCCAGGGGGGCGTTTCCTCTGACATCTACATCTTAAGACCACAAGCATCATAATGGACCCACAGAACTGTTGAGTGTTAAATATGGGGTGTTACTTTGCCCAAATTCTGAGTACAACAACAAGTGTTTCCGTTCTATGCCGTTGTTCATCGCTTGGTTTCTCTAAACTGAGAAAGACAAATTAACTTTCTCTTATGTAAAAAACTCATAATAAAGCTATGATCACTCATCATTTGGAGAATGGGTGGAGTTCACACCATCATGTCCTCTGAAGGAGTTGGGCTCAAAAACTTTGCCAACCGTCCCATCAGCATTTGCATGCACAGACGTGCCTCGCTATCATGCTGAGAATCTAATCTCAGTTTACAACCCCTCACGTGGCACGGTTCTTCCTGTGCACCCTGAAAACGGATTATTATAATTCCATTGCTGTCTTGGAAGAAGGAGTTGCGTGGAAACATCAGTGGCCTCCGTGTAACCTCCTGCAGTGGTGCACAGTCAGACACATCATCGGGGGGGCCCTAATAACACATCCTTCTGTACAACCTTTCATTTCCCTCGTCTCTCCTCGTTTCTCTGTTCCGCATTTTATTTATTTATGTATATTCTTTCTTCACTCTCTCCATTCTCACCGTCTTTGTTTTTGAAATTTCCACGGCCTCTTTATGGATACATGCTCACGCACACACAGCAACGGCGCTTTTGAAATGGGGGGAAAACTCTGTGATAACATCGAGTCCTATTGTAAGTGTGCAATGTTGCCGACAAGAAGGATAATAAAAAACCCAGAGCTTCACATTGAGGCAGAACGGAGGGAGAGCAACGTGGCATCTTAGAGTCTCCAGCTGTAATGTTTTGTGATGGTGTGCTATTTTCCACTCCACAAGGCACAAAAACCGCCATGTTCCAAACAATACACTCTCTCAGTGAGAAGTTGAAGGCCCGCGACTTGAATTACAAATAAAACTGGAAGCAAAGGCATATAAAAGAGAGAGAGAGAGGGAAGAAAATAACCTCTGTGCCATATGGAAAGCTGTGTTTGTGCAAAGGAAGATGGCCAATGGTAAGGCAGTGAGAGAGACAATGAGGCAATGGGACACAAATGGGAGGCACGAATTTGACTGTGTTTCTGTCGGGAAACATGAACAAAAGACGGTTCATAATATGTCTGTTTGGATGGCAAACTGTTTATGAGTTCCATTTGACAAAATGTGTATTGCCGACATTGATCAAGATGGCAGCTTGAGAGACAAAGTAACTTCAAACTAAAAGGCAGCCGCAGTCTGAATATGACAAACAATGACAAACGCACAACCTCAGAATTAAACCCTGCACCTTTAAACTCCAAACCTTTTAGTAAAGTAACTACTTCAATACAGATTCAAGAATTGTATTTCAATTAGTTGCCTAGAAAACTTGCTGGTTTCAGCGTCATCTTTAACATGAGCTGCTTTCAGACATCCACCGAAGAAGTCTAGACATTTCCCCTGAAATTTCCCTGCATATCCTGCCAACCGCCTGTAAAATATCCGTAAAATATCCATGTGTGTCCAAAATTCACAGCCAGTGACCGTTGATGACATTTCGAAGAGGCGATAGACTGAAGACTGGAGGGAAACAAATATCTCAGGACGGAAAAGACGTGCCAACTACCAGATGGTGGCGAATCTGTCAACATGGAAAAACAAGAAGATTCAAAAGCTTTTGGTGATAAGATTTTAAACATCATGTCCTGGTTCCTGCATGCAGGCGCCAGCCCTTGCCTTAATGTTCTGCTGTGTACTTCATATGTAAAGGTGAAACTCATTAATGTCCGTAAAGAGCAGTAGATAAATGAGGGTGGTGTCAATTGTCTCAGTTAACGCTCCACCACCATGTGAATAATGGTGTTTCCCAATTAGATTAAACTATTCCTTTGAAGTCGTTGGATTGTTCCAAGCGATACACTGGTGACTGATGCGTTTCTCCTGATTGAACAGGGGCTGCAACTACTTCAACAACAGCCTCAGCTGCTGCCGTGGGACTGACTGAGGCTGGGGACTGGGACGTATAGCATCTGGATATGTTCTATTACATAAATAAATGAGGTCACTGCAGGAGACCTTTCAATTTGTGAGCATGTACGAATTTGCCTGGATTAAGCTCCTTGAATTTCTCACTTTGCGTTCACTCCTGTTTGCCTGTTGAACACATTTATGGTTCTGAATTCAGCACCTCTGTGGTGTGACCTAGGTTTATTCACAGAGGAGGTAATTTGGACATCAGGCACTAAGCACTTTGATTGGACTCACAATTTATGGACTAAACTGCTGGCTTGGGTTTTACACAGACCTATGTGGGTATAGGAGCGCTCACAAATGGCATGAAACTCTTTGCTCCTGTAATTGGATGGGATTAGTCTGGGCTGAGAGGAGCAGCCCCTAAACGTGGCGCGAGCACCGACACAATTTGCATATTTCAAAACAATAGGGGTTTGTAACAAGCGAGTTCTAGGAAATAAAGTTGGGGATTTGGTAAGATTGGGTCCAGGTAATCAACAAGACAAAGAAGTATATGTTATAGTCAGATTTCACCATGTTAATTTATACTCCAGTGGAAAAAGTGTGTTATTCATGAAAGAAACAGCAGCTCACAATTAAAGCAGCGTGAACAGCATGTGTCTTTAATTGAAGGAGGGAGATACATGTGGATATCTGCTTGCCAGGCAGACTGAGATAATCAGCTAGTTCACCCCTTAGCACTACTCCTCCTTGTTTTTCTCTTCCCTCTGTTGGGATCTTGAGCCAAGCGCTCAGAACAACAGAGGGCCAACATGAAACTCTCCCCGACTGAGGGAGCATAGACAGCATAGTTCTGCAGCCATTATGGAAATAGCACTAAATCCTGTCATTCCCATTTCTGTATGAAGGTTGTCTGCAATCAAACTCTTGCCTCTTATTGGACAAGACCTATTGGGATCGCCGGGGTATCACATGTGATGCAGCTGCAACGTAAGCCAGGTGATAAGAGTGTACCTGCTCTGCTACTCCAGATTATTTATAAGTAACTGAAATTAAGCATTTTGCTCAAACCCTATATGAGCTCAATTTAAGATCTTGGCCCCATAGGCTTTAACCTGCTGGATGAGTAATTGAGTGTTAATTTTAACCAAATAATGTGTTTCCGGATGTGAAGGAGAGGACTGTGCCGCCGTGTGGCATCAGATTCTTGTACTGCCTGCAGAAGGACCAAAGTTTTCGACAAGGAGATAATGGATTCCTCCAACCGCGTTGACTCTGCTGTTTTTCCTGCTGCCACTAAGGAAACCAGCTCACCGTGACCGCCTGAGGAGCAAGACAACAGCCTCACCGGTGTGCAGCCAAGGACTACACCGAAGCCACACCGGAGAGATCTACACACACTACACACACTCCTACTGATTTCTAAAAGAGCCAAAAGTAAGAGGTTTGTGTCTGGTCAGGGACTTCAGTTGTTAACACTTTAGTGTGAGTTTGATTGTCTGTAAACTGTATCGATGTTGTCATGAAGAACTGCTGTGTCCTGTGATGGCTGTGATATACTAGTATTTAACATGGTTTGCTGATCATTTGATTGTACTCTCGCACAC
The DNA here is from genome assembly GCF_947347685.1 of Pleuronectes platessa. NCBI lineage: Eukaryota > Metazoa > Chordata > Actinopteri > Pleuronectiformes > Pleuronectidae > Pleuronectes > Pleuronectes platessa. The sequence continues at coordinate 10,821,760 of NC_070645.1, forward strand.
TGTGGGCCATTTGGGTTGTTAGTGAAGCCAATGAGATCCAGTTTTACCGGTTCAAAGACCAGTAACAGGCCTGACAATCGCTTGTTTGCCTGCTGAGTCTTTTTGTTTCTCCCCTGCACACATTCACAAACACCAAGCTACGTGCACAGTGTGGCAGCTGAGACCGTTTACCCCAACGCCATCTTCTTGTGTGCGATCACATCTTCCTCTTTCCTCTTATGTTTCAAACCTAAGAACAACAAAACAGTCGCTTGAGCACATAGTTACTTGTTGAAGCCGGAGTTTGTAATATTGATTTTTTATGAGTATTGCTGCTCACCAACAAGATACAACACCTTCTGCAGCCTCCAGTTTGCTACACACACACCTTCATCCTGCACATGCATTTTGTTAGAATGATAATGAAGAATGAAGAGAAGGGCTGATTTTGTGAAGCGCCACATTGATTAAGAGCTGTGGATCAGCACAAACACCTGGAGTGACCATTTTACACCAGGAAGATAACAACAGGGTAGCTTTAGAAATTTTGATTGGAAATAACTATCCTGCATAATCCACTGTTATATGTGAATGGGGCCTGATGAATGAGAGCGTGTGCTGATTTCACAAATAACCTGTTTGCTTTGGGACAAAGGAACCTGAGTCAGGTAGTACAGTTACTTTGCTGCTGGATAGGAAGCTGTCAATCAAACTGTCCCATTGTTGCAGAGAATACAGTAGATTTCTTTCACAAATTGTATACTTCTGAACCTTTTAATCATTTGACTTTGGTTTGGTGGTTGATGACACATAATTCTGGGCTTCTGACCAACTCAGAACACAAGTATTTGTTAATGCTGCACATGGAATTTACGGCGGAAGACAGTGAATGGAGTGAATCTGCATGCAGAGCACTTTTTTTTAGAGCAATGGAGTGCATCTGCATGAAAGGCAGGTTGAGATCCGGGAATCCTTGTAGGGTGTTAGACATATAAATTGCCTTTTACGGTGCAACATAAATCAGAGAGGACGATGCATGCACAGCCTCTCTATTCCCCCACTCAACCTTTCTTCTCAGATATTCCGAAAACAAATGCATCAGCCCTTCAGCGCTGCCGTTCCCTCTCTTCCCTCGGTGGTGGTGTGATGCTGTGTGTGTGTCTATGTGTGTCTCCCTGTGTTTCCTTCTGACAAAAGCTGCTCTCGACAAGCCGAGCCTGCCCCCTCTCAACACCCGTCTTATCTGTTAACATTGTGCTCCATCACGCTGTGGTTCACTGGAAGCCCCCCCCCCCATCACCAGCACAGTCCCCCACTCTCATCCTCACATCCACCCTCGGAGCTGCTTGTCTGACCCGGCTCCATCCTTCCCCACCAGCTCCTGCTCACCTTCCCCTCCTCAACGCGCACACTCATTTCACTCGGCCCGCGTGCCGCCCTCCCTCGGACCCACCCGTCCGCGCTCCATTTCCTCCTCCTCCTCCTCCCTCTCGTTCCCTCCAGCTCCCTCCCTCCGTCCCCCTTTCTGTCTTCCAAGTGTTTATCTCGCCTCCTGCGTTCTGGTCCTCCAGGCAGGCAGGGAGACAGAGAGCGCTCTCCCCCGGGTCAGTGACCCTTGTCACGGGGACAAACTGCCCACCGCTGCTTGCCTACACAGCTGGAAAATTAAGGACTTGTGGGGGCGAGAAAGTTCAGAGTGACTGTGTGCAGGCATCCTTGTGTGGTGTGTGTGTGTGTGTGTTTGTAAGAGATAGAGAGAGAGGTACCAATGGATTAGTCTGCGTTTAGGAAATAAAGAGGTACAGACATATTGGTTTATGTGTGCGTGAGAGTATTAAGAGTCTATTCAGTTTTCCTATTGTGCAGATGTCTGTCTGTCTGTGTGTGTGTGTATGTGTGTGTGTGTGTGTGTGTGTGTGTCTGTGTGTGTGTGAGAGAGATCAGGTTAAACAGTCATGTTTAGAGAGGAAACATGCTGCAGATGGTTGTGGGTGTCCAGCTGTTACTCCATCTAATGGGTTAATGAGTATCACAGCATCCATCCAACTCACTCTCCCCCCTCTCTTTGTGTCTCCATCCCTCCATCGCTCTCCCACATTAGACTGCTGGTGCACAACCGCACAACTAGCGAATAGTGAACAGCACATAAAAAAAAAAATGCCCTTCCATTTTTTTTCCCATCCAGGAATTAATATCGATGCCAAACATGAATCGCTCTTTGTGCTCTGTGAAGGTATAAACTACAAAGCTAATGCCCAGGTTGTGTTATTTTTGAGTTACATTACTGCTTGTCTTTCATCCTCATCCAAATCAATCACCCCTGGAACTGGAGAAATACAGTAAACACAGTCAAGAATTTTTTTTTCTCAGGGGCCGTTTGACAGAATGACTTCCTGGGTCTGTCTGGATTAAACTTCAGCTGAAAAAATACTTAAAATTTCGAAAACACCAGCTTCAGAATAATCAAACATGAGATGAATTGTGAATAAAGTTTTTAAGAGTAAAATGTGAACATTTAATAAATGAACACTAAGAAACTCAAATGGTAAGTGGGCTACATAAGTATGAACAACCAAATAAAAGCCCACACAAAGCATGCAAACACAAACTGTACGACTGGAGCTTGCATGGCTTCAGAGAAGAAGCTTTAATGCTTTAATGAATAGCCTGCATTTGGGTCTTTACACGCGGGTCCAGTTCAAATGCATATGCCAGACTGGGACTTAAATTAATAGTATTTCAGAAGATAAACTATATGGCGCATGGTAGATCGAATACCTCCGCCACGGCCCAACAGTCCACTAAAATTCAATCACACTGCACCAAATTGAACAAACTCATAAATATCAAGATCCATGAATGACTCCATGGGAAAGGGACAAAAATGTCTAAATTGCCAGATCTCGCAACATTGAAGAAAGCTATAAATTCCTGGATCATTACAATCGGCGCTACAACATGTCCCTTCCTTCCACCGAGTTCTGTGTTGAAATCAAGTCAGTAGTTTTGGCTTTATTCTGCTGACCAATAAACCCATCAACCAACCAGCCATTCAAACCAACTAGCCAACCAGCCGAACCACCAAACAATCAACCAGCCCAACTTCTGACTTACCATTAAAAAAAACATCTGAAACCTCCTGTTCAAATACCCCAAAAAGGTTGGCTTTCTTATTAACCTTAAAGGACACTTAGTAAAAAGTATACCCCCTATTTTTTAATCTCTACCCTATTTCTTCAATAAAAAACAGCTAGATGTATCTTTAAGTCAAGAATGACAATTGTTAGTACAGTGGTGACTTTTTCCCAAGAAGGAATAAGTACACCTTTCTCTTCCTACGTGCCTGAATCATCTTCGCTGTGATTCATCTTCCTTCTATACCCCAGTAGCACACCCATGAGCACAGCTCCAGCAGTGCCAGCCTGCACCTGGCTACAGCATGCACTTCAACGCTGTGTCTGCAGGAGCTCAGACAACACACAGTGAGGAGAGAGGAACAGGACGGCTGGACCTGATCAGGAGAAATGGGTTGACATTTGGACCCGTGCCCTTCCAGTATAATGCTGCTGAGAGTAAAGGGTAGTGCGTGGAACTGTCTGCAGTGAACCCCCACACCTATGAGTGCTGTTCTAGGATCCTTTATTGGGAGTATTTAATATCTAGTTATGGTCTGTAAAAATAGTTCCTTGTTGCCCTCACTCTCTCAATGTATAAGATTAATAAAAGGAGCCTCCATCTAACACTCGGATTTTAGGAATATGTCAAGTGGATCATTACGCCGTTGTTTGTTGGTACCCTGGAGGACGCTACCATGCACAAGGCTGTGTGAACAAACAACAATACACGAGGAATATGCATACAGAAACACACGCGAGCAATCGGAGCTGAGTAATTACAATAGAATGTCACAGGGAACATCAACATTCGAATAAGATAAACAACATGAATATTCATGACTTTGTTTATTATCGCCGTGTGAGAGACAAGACAAAACCCGCTGCAAGGAGATGTGTCACACAATGAAAAGCACAACAACACACCGTGACACAGACAGGCGCGCACACACACCCTGACATTCTCTGGCATCGATATAAACACATTGATATTAATATGCTGCTACACAGACATTAGGTTCAGAAGAGAAAAGAAACATGCTCACACACACACACACACACAAACAACGATGCTATGAAATGCTGTCAAACAGTTGCACAACACATTTTTTTCCAGCAGACAGGTACACACTGTTAACTGTAAAGATTCATTTCACCCTGACCCACAGAAACTCCCTCACAGGTTGCTATAAAAAGTCGCGCATCTTCCCAAATCTTTGCCTCTGTGACCTCCGGTTAGTTCAAAACCCCCTCAAGGTCGAGTCGGATAATCTACTTTCCTCTCTGTTGCTTCATTAGCACCGCTGAGTGATACTTCCTCTGTTTTTCTCCTGTTGTTTTTCCAATTGGTCTAATCTCTCTGTGCCCCAATATCCCGCTGTAATCCGAGAGCTGCTTTAAAACTGCCTCCAGTGGGCAGTGCACACACACACACACACACACACACACACTCACACACTCACAGACCCTAATAAACTGTGCACTTACTGATGCAGACACTCTGCTGCATGCATAAACACTAACGACGCTCTGGAAATACTTCATTGGTCATCACATATATGAAGGTTTGTGTGTGTGTGTGTGTGTGTGTGTGTGTGTGTGTGTGTGTGTGTGTGTGTGACGGAGGGACAGGTATAAGGAAAGAGATGGAGCCATTAGTATGGATATGCAAATGCTGGGATGCATGTGTACATAATGATGCTGGATCCTCTTGCTTGTGTGATCTGTCACTGAATACTCTGCGTCTGATGATCAGTTTGCGGTCGCACGCCACGACCCGCCGTGCACCCGGTGTCGCGGGCAACCTTGGCGAGGACAAATGAAAAGGCGGAGATGGCTCTGGAAGACTTCATAATTGAGATCAACCCCTCCGCTCGTCACAAATGAGAAGACAATGTTATAATTACTCCTCAAGCGAGTTGTTTCTATTTTTCCATTTGCTTTTCATCTTTCTGCCAGGCGGTGGCCATATGGTGCATTGTTTATGTGTGTGTGTGTGTGCTGGTTTGGGTGCGTTGGATTTGTATGGGTGTGTGTGTGTGTGCGCGGGCAAGTACAGCTCAGAAAATCCCATTAAGGAGGATATGTATTGGTTTGCAGTGTTATTCAAGGCTTTCTGGGACATTAGCACTGACATATCTTTCAATGTCAGAGCAAGCGGCAGAAAACAAACTAATCTGCTTCTCCTGCTACCCTCCTTCTCCTCTCCCTTCTCCCTGTTTTACTTATTTTCTTCCCCCTCTGTCACTCTGCATCAATCTTTGTCTCACACCGCCCCTTTCTCTCCATTTACTCCCTCTCCTCTTCGCCGCGATCCAACATTTCCCTCCTCTCTGTGCGTCCCTCTCTCCCCATCGCACCATGAAAGTCTACACCGATAAGTAGTATGGGCTGTTTTTTTAGGAATCGCACACAGGTTGAAATTGTGCAGGAGTTCTGCTGTCAACCTGTAAACAAAAGAAAAAGACGTTTCCCCTGATATCTTATGTGCTCAAGAGCAGCGAGACGTCAAATCCCGACAGGACACAGACAAATACACGAAAAGAGCGCACAAACATATCTCAGTTACACAGAGCATCAAGGCCAATTATATAATGTGTAAACTAAATGCCAGGTGCTTGCTTTGTTGAAAGTTCTCAGTAAAACACAGTTATACTCACTGAAAACAACAGCAAACACTCTGGCTGTTATAAGAGGTACACTACCCCCCCCCCCCCCCCCCCTCATAGAAACCTGTCTAGATGACAGGTTCAGAATGTTGATTATGATTCCAACCTGACAACATGCAATGATAGTGCCAATATACAAAAACACATCACCCGCAGAACAAATGGCGTGCAATAAAATGAACACAATTGTTATTGACACTGTAAGATCAAAAGAACAGCAGGAGAGAAGAGAAGGGAAAAGGCAGTTAGAAGAAAATGTCACTGCTCAGGTTCAGTGTTGAAGTGTTGCTGATGGTTCCAGCGAGTTCAACACATCCAGACTCATCTGTCTGACGCGGGTTTGTCTCCTTAAGGCCCAAGCTGTGTGCTGACGAGTTGCTGTGACGGTGTGAGGATCTTAAGGTTTTCGCACCAGGTTCCAGTGACATAGATTCATCGTCTCACTACTGGGATTTAAAATTCTCTCACATGTGCGATGGTCGCCTTCTCATAACATTATAGCATTAAGTCAGCAGTTCCCATAGACTGTATTTAAAGATAGACGAAAAGACTGTGTCCAAAAGTGAAGCCAATTCGTCTTGACCCCCTCCTGGGGGCTGGCCGCTGTACCTCCTCCAGGTCAGTGGATGGGACATGGACCAAACCAAAAAGTAAAAATACACATCGAATAAATGTTTCTCAAGGATGGATTCTGTCATTTTAGGTAGTTCTTATCACACTGATGTTTATCCAGCTATTCCTTTTTTTGCCAAGTTTGATTTTAAATAGCTATTTGATGCTATAAAACTAAGTTGAAACGTCATGACTGAGAACCGAGACTGACTCGCGATTGGCTGTGTGCGTGTATGGGCGGGACCTCGATCATGACTGCCCAGACTGGCTTAGTTTAGCTTCAGTTTTTTACAACAGGGTCGTGTCATCCATCTTTATAAACAGTCAAAGGAAAATTCAAAATGATCATCTATGCAGCTATGAATAATAACAGCTGAATCACAAATTGGGTATATTCTGAAAAATCATTTTAATGGAAATCTGCATTTTCCCTCAAATATCTATTCATCCATAAAAAATTTACATCTTTGCTTAATTTGAAAATGAAGGTAGTGGATGATGCAAGATTTAATTTTAGAAGCAAAGCACGTGTAGATGGACAAACTGCACTATTCTCATTATCAGAGAGTTGATGGGATTTCATCGCTTTCAGCTTTGGCTTAAAGGTCATGTTCGTGGTGAGAGAACTTAACACTATGTAAAATCACAGAGGAGAGGCGCATGACCTTGTGTATAATGTATTCATTTAATTGTTAAGTATAGCTAGAACCTGATTTTTTAAAAACTCTGTGTATTCCTTTTAGCAGCTCGCTGAACCCTCGGGGCCGCGAAAATGAGAATTTCCCAAAGGAGATCAATAAGCTATCACGTACGCTTCACCATCACCCAGTATGCTTCCATCAGAAATCTCTCCCACTTCAATGCTACCGTGCAGAGATCTTTCTCTCTCCGGAGATTCATCTTAATGCTGCCGTCTCATAATGCTCCTCGCCCATTAATATTAGCGGCATGGACATCCATAGGGGATACCCTTGCAGGAATATTAACCACACACACACATACACACGTACACACACACACTAAGAGACACACGGAAAAAACACTCACAGCCATGCACACACATTCCTTTTCAGATACGACAACAGTGAAGGGAGTGCATACATTAAAATCCTCCATATATTTTGGGGGATCAGCTAGAGTGCCTTATAAAAAACAGACAGACACACACAAATTCAACACTGGTTGATTGGCAATTCTTACTCAAAGACGGGAAGACAGAGCAATATTACATGTAAGTTAAAATTTGTTGGAAGCCCTCTGTGCATTAATGTGTGTGTGTGTGTGTGTGTGTGTGTGTGTGTGTCTGTGATGCCTTTGTATATAGAGCCTTGGGCCCACCCTTCAGCAGTGAACATTTCAGAGAGGGGATGAGATAAAAAAAAAAAAGAAAAAAAAAAAAGAAGAATAAATAAATATATGGGAGATGGAGTTGAAAATAGATAACAGTGAGGGAGGAAAAGAGTGGAGATGCACAAATAAAAGCATGGGAGAAAAAAAAAACTGAAAAATAATAAAAAATAAAGATAAGGCTTCCTTTGTGAGGCTGTTTGTGTCACTGCGAGTTGAGGATGTTGCATTGTGTGCTTGTTCATGATGCTCTGCCTGTGTGTGTTTGCTTAATAATAATGTGTGCGGCTTTGAAAAACATGTGGGTGCCTGCGAGTTCAGAGACGTGATGGGCAGGAGTGTACCGCACCCACTTTGTCGCTCTCCCTGCCAAGATCCTCATTCGTCTCCTCTTTTTTTATAGCTGCAGCTTTGTGCGCCTTACACTCAACTAGAATGCAAAGAGAAGAGAACACACCGCTGTCCCTGCTATAACTCTGGACTGGCTCTTCTTCAGTCCCCGGAAGACAATTAACAAGTTTAATGTCTGGTGTTGAACGCCAGTGCACGCAATACCTGTATCAAAACCATTAGCAAATTGTTCACAATTGGATGTGCTGAGTGCTGCCTTTTGTGTATGGATAATGGACTCCCTTGCAGGCTCTTTACATTGACTGATGTCTAATTTCCCCCTGAAAAGAGCAGAGGCAGGAGACAGTCGGCGTGCTCTGTGTGAACCTGCTCCCAAACAACAGCCTGTTATCTGGGGCGGGATGATGCACCATTATAAGTAGATAGTGGAAGAGATTTATTACTCCAAGAATTCCCAATGACAAATAACTAAAAGCTCACGATGAAGTTGAGTCTCTGAAGGTCAAAACCATAATTAATTAATTCGGCTCCAGTATTAATTATGTCCCCCCACCTTTTATTGAATTATGGATTAAAACATGATAGTTAATTAAAGACTAATATAAAGAGTACTAAAAATTAGCAAAGGTTGCTTTAGCAAACAGTCACTGCTCCCACTCATCATGCGTCAGAGCAATTTATAGCATACTTACATTCACTTTCACTGTTTAGACACATGGCACAGGGACCAGCTGTTAAAAACCCTGCTAATCTGTTGATGATGCATATAAACATTTTCAGGATGTATGTTTAAAGCCAATAAAAACAGGACTGAGTCATTTCTTATTTGTGCAAATTTTTGCATTTGTAAATCTATATATCCGTCTTTTCCTTAAAAGCGCTGAATCTTTACCTCCACCAAGAGGGAGATTATGTTTCACCCCTGCCCATTGGCTCGTCACACAGAAAACTACTAAGATGATTCCCATGAAATTTGGTGGAAGGATGTGGTACGTGACAGGAAGAGACCATTTCATTTTTTGAGAGGATTCAGACAAAGTGGCGGCTCCAGACTTTCACTACATTGCAGTGCGTTATTTTGATATTTTCCCAGGGAATAACCCATGGGTCATGATAAAAAAATGAGTTTGTTGCAGTCTGAATTTAAGGGAATGTTTTGCCTGGGCGGACGATTAAGTGCCAATATATTTTGATTGTAAGCAGAATTAGGCGAAAAAACACTGAACAAGTTGCCATGAAACTTTCTGGAACGAGGGGAAATGGGCCAAGGAAGTACAGATACCATTTTGGCACAGATCTGGACTAAGAGGTGATTTGGTGCAGTTTGATTGAACTCAAAGGGGACAGTTGTTCTTTGGCGGAGGGATGCGCTCTACTGGTGTAATCCAATATTATTGACAGTGTTTGACTTGTAGTTCCAGTCATGTGCACCTGCTTACATAGAAGAGGTTAAACCTTGACAATCAATGAGCCTCCATCCTGAGGAGGTGTTGTCAAGCATGTCTTGTTATTCTTCTGCATTATGAATGAATACATACAGTCCACATGTGGACTTCAAAAGACGACTGTTAGGTTTGTGCGCAAACCACTTTACCTGGAGCAAGAAAATAATATAACGCATGGCCTCGGGCACCTCACACCATTTGATCTGTAGCCGTGTCCTGAGATAGAGCACTAATTTCAGGTGCCAGCAGCTGAGGCGGACACATCAGAAAGACTTCGCTCAAGCTAAAAATACGAGAACGTGTAAACTGCTTTTAAGGAAAGCACAACACCTTCTCACAGAGCAATTTGCATTATCCACGTATGACTGGAAAACGGATCCATTCAGGTTTGTTCAGCTGTGCAAACCTGAAGGGAATTACAGTTAATATTCTAGTCTGAACTATGTGTGCTCGCTCATTTTAAGATTTTTAGAAGAGTTCCTTGACCCTGATCTCACAGGGGAAGGAGTCCATGAAAGGGACATAAGGGAGGGGATGTCGCACCTTGTTATAGCCCTATGAGACAAATTGTGATTTGTGAATATGGGCTATGCAAATCAAATTTGATTTATCGATAATTACACATTTACACTTTTTTCCTCTGTTGGGGTAAATTCCATGATTCTGGATTTTTATCTTTGTGTTAAGACACAGTTTGTGGTGTGGTCCCTGAAAAGAGCAAAGGCATGTGTGGTCACACACAAACACACACACACACATTACACAAGCACTAATACAAAGAGGTGAAGAAACCAATACAGATACACACATCAAAAGCCTCACCAACCGTTGGTGATGTATCAGCAAACAGTTACACCACACACACACATTATACAGCTACACAAACCCACACCAGACTAATTACACTCCCATTTACAATCCCCCCCAAAAACGGAGAGTGACTTTCATAAGTTCGTGAAACTATGAGAGAGAGCGAGAGAAGAAGAAGTTCAGGGGAAAGGAAAACCGAGAAAATAGGAGAGAGAGAGAGAGAGAGAGAGAGAGGGAAAAGAGAGATGCTGGCCTGGCAAACAGCTTATTACTCCAACTTAATGTACTGTAAAGTGTTATACTCTTTTACTTTGACACCTGCGCCTGTGTAGCTATAAGCAGTGAGTGTGGCTCTCAGGTAGGCAGAGGCGGGCCGGGATAAGACACACGACTCTGTCAACACAACATATGACAGCATTATCCCAGGCAATGACGCATTACCGAGGCAACGGCGAACAGAGAGCACACATTATGGGATGTAAATGATTTGGGCTCCGCGGTGACGGATCGCACTTTGTTGACCGGTTTCTCTCACTAAACACCACTTTGTCACGAAAAGAGAGGCTCGCTCGCTTGTCCCCAATCACACACACACACATACACACACACACAGGTTGGAAAATCTAACACACACACCCAACGACACACACATACACACACTCCTGCTGTTTCCTATTAGCAAACCTTCTCCCACCACCAACCCGTCTGCGTTCAAGGGCCCTCTCTTCTAACCTGTATGTGAGCGACAGGAGAAACGTCTCAAGCCAATTCCATTCGATAATTTTTTATCGCTATATAAAGCCCAACTTAACGCTTCAGCCACGAGCGCCTCTTATCAAGCGAGCGGGCGCCCCATCGCCCCCCTGGGGTCGGAGGGCCAAAACGCCGCCCGCAACCTTGAAGGGGAGACGGATTCTCATCACTGCATTCAAAGCAGGGAAAGATAGAGAGGATAATTTAACGTTAATTAGCATCTTGTCTACAGGGGGTAAAGAGAGGAGAGGTGGGAAAAAAAAAGAAGAAGAGAGAGGCAGACGCTGGGTTGATGGGGAGAGCGAGAGAGATGCCCCGAGGCCGCTGGTGATGGTTCTCCTTTCCCTTGTACTTCAATATATTAGCCCTTGTTCTCTCCTGGCCCCTGACTTGCTTCTTGCCTGGAGCGCTTTCACAATTTAATGACACTGTAACCAGAACATTAGTCGGGTAATGAAAGACGTGGCACAATCGGGCAGCGTGCGAGTACAATAGGCTAAAATAAAAAGAACACATGACATAAACTAATAATGACATTATCCCCAATATAGTTAAAAAACCAATGACCAGGCCCAGAATAAACATTTATGTATTTTTTCCTTTGCATCAGCAGTAAAACCGGCAAAAATCTAAAAACTAGGTAAGAGGCGTGAGTTGACTTTAAAGGCAAACTGCAGAGGAGCGAGCACAACTCAAAGAAGACTGGTTAAGGGCCTATTTTTCAAAATAAAACATAATTACACACAGACTTTTGTCATCTGGATGTCAGCTATACTCGTAAGCATTTCACAGCATTGCACCATCATTGGTACCTGTTGTTTTTGCACGCGCACACACAGAGACAAAAACACACACATATACACACACACACACACACAGACAAACACATCCGAACAAACACACAGAGAAAAAGTAATTGTCTGCTGCTGCTACATCTGTACGGTCTAATGATGAACATCAAAAACCCCAAAACGAGGTAAAAAATAAACAAGTTGTTAACTGAAGGCTCTGAATAAAGTCATTAGGGTGCATTTCAAGAGCTGTGACCATGTGTGTGTGTGTGTGTGTGTGTGTTTGTGTGTGTGGAATATCACTGTGGCTTCTGAGGCAATAATTGAGACCAGAAGTGCCCAAGGAGTGGACGGTAACAACGCCACGCATACACACAGCCTCATTATCCTGAGCCGCACTCGTCTCATATCTATGGACTCCCAGGTTTCTCTCCTCTCCTCCTTCTCTCGTAACCTTTTTGTTACATCAAAGACCAATTTTATAACCCGTGTTTCTGCACATGTCGGTTGTTAAGGGTCACAGACTTTAACGCCGGACTTCATCCAGCCATTTGAAGAACATGCTGCTGGTCAGGTAGCGTGTAACATTCAATATGTTCGACGGTAAAGAATATATCAAGAGACCACGCACTAGACATCTTAGTCAAGCGCACTACTCCCCTGAGGCCCATTCAGCTCTCGTGGATATACCTTTCTGAAATGTCCTTTTTTCATCAAGACCCGTGAATTATTCCCAGGAAGATCTGTGAATATGACAAAAAAACTCTCTCTTGCAGTGTAATCCTTTCAATAGCTATCGTGTTATATCAGTTGCAAACAAGCAACAAATAAAGTGACGAGTGAAAACGCAACAATTTCCGCAATAATAGGTTTCATCCAACGCAACAACAACATATAAAAATATAATTATTTTTTATTGTGTCAGCACAGTGACAAAGTATGACTCACAAATGATCTACACCAGATTTGTTCATCTAGTGCCATTCTGTGCATAAAGAGTTTAAAACCTTCACACAGGAGAAAACGTGTGCTTTAACTAAAATAAAATAACAATGTGACATTTATTGCAATAATTATTGAATTGACTCATATAAAAAAAAATATATCTTGATATAATGCATTAGATGTGCATATTTTATCCTTTTCTTTTGCCATGACCTTCAAATTATGTTTTATAATTACAGCTGTTATTATTTTATTTTAATGTTTGATTTGTAGTTCTTTTATTTTACCTCTTTGTAAGGACTGTTTTGAAAGGTGCTTAGCAAATACATATGTATTATTATCATTATTATAATTAGTAGTAGTATTTATATAGCCCAACCATGTATTTTACAACAACTAATATATTACATGTTATGAGCAGTACAAACTCATTAATATGATGCTGAGGAAAACTGATGAAATCATATTACAACTTGTGCTCTAAGTGTTGTTCTCAGCTCTATGGTAAGCCATTAAATCACTTGCCACACGTCCTTTCTTTTACACTGAGTGACCGACATATCATGATCAGTCGTGTCGGCCACACACCGTGACTGCAGTGTGTTGACCGCTCTGTGTAACAGCAAAACAGGATTTCCAATTGCTTTTTCTCTCCCCTTCTTTCTTTCCCTCCAGTCCGTGAAGCTATTTCTCCTCCGATCATCCAACGCTCCCATCGAGCTGCTTATCACCTACTCACATCTCGTCTTCAGCGACCTGTAACATTTTAACAGCCAGTAAAAATGCTAACGTAACAAAATCCTACAATGTCCTGAAATAATGGCACTTCAAAGCATTTTTACAAGTAACCCAATAACTTTGTACAGGATGGGACAGAAAGTGGCTCTGACAATCGCGACTTTGTGACATCACCCCAGATTAATTGGTTGGGTGGTTTTGCTGACAGCGGGTGGAATCTCTCCTTCACAGAGGAGGTGGACGTGTCGCGGTTCCTGCGATCTCATTTTTAGGGCCGGTCGGGTTATTATCTGAAAACATTAACATCTTTCTATAATTGAATTTTGCTGCCAGTGTTGCTACATCCTCTGTGAATGAAACAAGTTTGACTGCTTGATTACACAACTAGATGACACACCATTATATTATTCAGACAAAAAATTGTCAGAGTCGGCAATGTTATAATCATCCAATGTGTGAAAGTGTTATACTTTATTATTGACACGTCTTATGTTACATTTGCAAAACTTTTTAAAGATTAATATTTGCAAAAGGCACAGGTTGACTTTGCGAGCAATTTGCCCAAATCTTCCTCATACGTGCAGAGAACCTGTGCGTCTGTGTTGCCCCGTTCATCAGGCACTTACAGTAAGTCTTACCGAGGCACAGCTCACTGGAACTAATGAGCTCATTTATCTGATAGAAACATTTCTTTCTTCATTAACCACGGTGCCTTAAATTATTCTATCAGTGCTTCAGGCAAGTTTCGACAAATAAAGAGAGAAACAAAGGGTTTTCATAAAGTGACAAAATCTCTGGGATGCAAAGGTGTGTGCATGTGCGTATGTGGAATTTACCTAGTATTAAATCTGTAGTTATGTTGTGTGTCTAATGGCGAGGGTTAGTGCCAATGCACGCAAGAACAACACACAGCCTAAATCATGCTTGTTTTTCCTGTCCTATCCAGAAATGGCATTTAGACCCAAAAAATTGTCTTGGCACATGTTGTGTGTCACAAAATCGACTGGGCCGGAGGCAAGAGTATGCAAACAGGTCCGTCTCTACAGACATCAATACTCTACATATACTATACTTTATTTAATGTCATTGATGAGGGAGCATAGCAATTCCAGCATGGCTCCTGGAGGGATACTGCAGAGACGTTTAGTGAAGACAAGGCACTCTATGGAAAAACCTCTGGGAATGGTTTATTAAGGCAAAGAAGTGCACACGAGCCCGAAGCAGTGCTCCTGGAGGAAACAAGCTGGTCCTACAACTATTTGTTACCTCTCCTTCTTGCCTTTTCCTGATGGTGTGGTTGTGTTCTTCTGAGCAACAGCATCCGTCCTTTAGGAGGAGACTGCAGTGAATCACCGGACATCTGGCAAGTGACATCACAGTTGCCTCGTGCAATGACCAATCTGTCAAATATAACAAGCTGTGTCCGGGAGGTGGATGAGCTTGTTACATGTTTGACCTTCATGGAAAACAGCAGCAAGCAAACTAAAATATACTGGTCGTGAACTTTTGAACATTTGCTGCATCAACATTGTTGTGTGGCAACAGGACTTGAATTTGTTGTCTATACTGATTTCTCATTACGGCTCACGGCTCTTAAAGACTCTGTACCAAGCAGAGGAGTTGTTCAGACCCATGCTGGAGCCCTTAAAACTGTTAGGATGGGAAACCATCCACTTCTCTGCAGGTGGGTTAAGGTCGATCACAGAACTCTTGAGTAAACAGGGCTCAGCCAGACAGATGGGACTCAGGTTCAGGAAACTGAAGGACAGAGTCAAATTGCTTTGTCATTTTCAGTTTGAATTTGTAGACCTTTGAAGGCAGCCGTCCACTGGTGACATACAGCACCAAGCCCGCATCAATGAAGTCATATAAACATGGACGACAGATTCCCTCAAAGATAACCCAAATTATCTCAATAGACCCCTAGTGGCTGCCTACAGTATAGGTCAAAAACTCCACCTCCTCCATGTTAGCAAATTGGACATAGGTCAAAGTGCACACACAACCCCCCCCACCCCCCCCCCCCCCCCAAAAAAAAAGTCTTTGGTTTGCATCTGCATGAGGACTTGTTTGTGCAACCACTGCTTGTTTACAGCTTGTTCACGCTGTAAGGGAATGATACTAATCCATAAGTGGAGATTGCTAATCAAAGCTGTGGCTCCGACACATTGGATATAGTGTTCAACAGTCACTGACAGACAGATGCAGAGACAAAGAGTGGAGAAAAAAAAGATTTAAAAAGGAAAGAAGAAACTAAGTTGAGGTGAAATTGGAGACTTGAAATGATAAAGGAGAGAAGTACAAAGTGAGAACAGGGTGGTGAGGTAAGTGTGGATTAAGTGCAGTGAAAAGATGGGTCAAATTGATACATTTGGATGCAGAAGATGAAGGAGGAAGAGGGGAGATGGAAGAGGGGTTGGGGGGTACATTGGACCGTGTGTCGGTCTAAGTTGTGTCTCTGTATTTGTAATGCTGCATGCATCGTTTCAATCCAGCGAATGAGGACATTGGACAGGGGGACAAACTGTGTCTGTGAGGTGATAAATATAATTCAAAGGGCAGAATACGTGGAACAGGTGAGGAAGGGGTCAGACAATTAGGACAATTACGGCTCATATTTCAAATTAAGGGTGTCACTGGTGGCAGAATATAATTCCCATTTAACAATTGGTTTATTTTCTAAATGCCATCTCTGGTGTAATAGATGAGATCAAGATGCAAGTGTACATCTTTATAGCAGATTGTGTGTGTGTGTGTGTGTGTGTGTTTGTGTGTGAGTGTGTGTGTGTGTGTGTGTGTGTGGCTGTGGTACGCAGTGGAAATGCTGTTGACAGTGTAACTTGATGAAAGCTGACAGCTAATTTATGAAGCATATTTTGGGGTAAATGATTTTTCCCGGTACTACATTCTCACTCATTTTAGACTGGTAATTGGATTTCCTTAACTTACAATGCACTGAATCAAGAATAAACTACAGTGGTTAATGAAGGACTGATGGACTGACTGAATGTGTGTGTGTGTGGTCGGTGGGTGGGTGGATGATCTCGGATGCAAGAGTTCACGCAACATCGTCTTAATGTGAAAAAATCGCAAATTAATAGTGTGTGTGTGTGTGTGTGTGTGTGGGTGTGTGTAGATGACATCTCTCAGAGCAGCAGAGGTTAATTGCAAAGTTTTGGTCTGCTGCACTAATACCCTACTATTACTAACCACCTATTGCTTTACTCCTTCTATGTCAATCATGGAGCATGGACACACATATAATACAACACACATACACGCACACACACACACACACCGACATACACACTATATGTTATATATACATTTAACAAACCTGCAATTTTCGATTCCTCCCTCATCGCCTGTCCATCGTCTCTCTCTCTCTCTCTCTTTCACTCTAATTGCCAGGGGTGTCTTGTCTTTAAGAAGCGCGATTGGTTTCTGTGTGCATGTGTGTACGCATGTATGTGTATGAAGTATGTGTGTGTGTTTGTGTGGGTGTGTTTGTGTGTGTGTGTGGATGGCAGAAAACTCAGACAACGACAGCAAGTGCTCAAAGTGAAAGTGAGTAGACGCTCATGCACACGTATACACACACATGCACACACAAACACACACACGTCCTCCTCAAACAAGATATTAGACTAAATAACAAGCATTGACACAGACTGAGCAAAACAAGAGTAAAACGCTGCTGCCTTTGTCTCTGCTGTCCCCAGCAATGGCAGCTGCACAGCTGCACGCTCTCCTCCCTTCTCCTCTGTACGGCAACACAACGACACAAAACCCCTGTTCAAACTCTACTCTACCAACCAGAACCCCAAATCAAACATATCTGATCAAACCACACATGACTCAACCATTTTGAAAGACACCAAACTGACACTCAACCCGAGGCTTGCTAAGGTACATTATCTTATATTTTAGTGCAAACAAACCTGATGCAAATGAGTGTACTACAAGTTTACCTACTGAGAAAGATCCCAGCCATGACCCCACTGATTTCCAATGGTCTGTTTAAATACTACCATTAGTATTCTAGTGCTGCGTTGGGGCAGGTTGGAGGCAAGAGCAACGCATAAGTGAGAAATTCAAAGAAAACAATTTAAAAATGTTAATGAATGTGTGATGGATAAATGTATTTGCTACTTTGGAGTGTGTTTTGCTGTAGACACATCCAGGGCAAATTTCCCACGGAGACGATAATGTCTATCTCATGTCTCATCTTATTTCAACAATGAAACCATCTCCGTCCACACAACCATTTAAACTTCAAGTCGGTACTAAGACAAACTAACACATCTGAAAACATGCATCACATGACCGTTCACGTAACCTCAACACAAATTGATTGGTTGGTGATTCCATTGTTGCATGAAAAGTTGAGCCCTGTTAATAATCGTTTCAAAATAATCTCCATTTAAGCCCATACATACTTTTTTCAAACTAAAACAGAAGCATCAGTTTCCCAACTTCTTTTTTTCAGGCTGGAAAGTGAGAATGTGGTGTTAGTGAGGAGTTGTGTGATGACGAGCCACAAGAGCAGCTTCAGTGTTTGCTGGATTAAGATCTGGCCATGGCCCCGTCACATTTGTAATGCCTCATTAATTCAGATTTTTTCATTTAACTCGTGTCCTCCCTCTGTCATATATCCCCAGACAGAAGAGCAGATGGGAACAAACCATCTGAAATAGAGACATCATCCCCAGCTTTTACCTGGCGTGTTGAGCAGTCTGGACTTCTGACAGCTGTAGACGATCTGCTGCTCACAGTACTCTGCGCTGTTGGTGATGGCGGTCAACTGTAAACACATGGACACTTATTCTTGTATCTCGTTCAACCAGACCGGTCAATTTCATGAAAAGCATAAATTATCGAGCCTCAAAATGAAACAAAAGTGCACAGTGATGTTGTTATGATTTGGAGAAGCTGAAAATGGAACGAGGGATCCATACGAGTTAGGAGGAAACGTGATTACAGGACGGATCCGCCACACAGGCCGTGTCATCTCGTGTGACTCAGTCGTCGTGTACACTCTGCAGGTGGGAGCCGCTGTCACTCCTCACCGGAGGGCTGAATGCTGCAAGGCTCACACGCAGTTTGCTTTTGAAGGAGAGAGTGACAGCTGCAATCTATAACCACTCGCCACAAAGATTAGAGATTTGACTCCCGAGCAGACTCAGGTAGTTGGAGTCGTGCGTTGCAGAGCCGGAGCAGCGCCTGGAGGCCCCGAGGTGATACACTGGTTATTATGTTGGATTATTATTAAGCGTTAGAAAGAATTAAGACCGGATGAGTAGAGGGGCTGCAGCCTGAGAATGGATTGCACTTTTTCTCCTCACAGTCACAAGCTGGAGAGAATACGACGCTGCTGTTGGTGTAGATTTGTCAAAGCTGTGACAGCAGACATATTGGTTTGTAGCCTGAATGTTACAGTGGTTACAGCCTGCATGAAAGGTTATGTTGTTTATCTGACGGTCAGCAGGACGACTCAAAAACTACAGACACGATTTTCCTGAAAATTTGTGGAGGGGAGTTAAACCCAAGGAAGATCTCAATACATTTAGAGCTGGATTCAGAGATTCGGGTGGATCCAGGATCTTGTTTTTTTTGTTATGTCGAGATGGACTTGGCGAAGTTATGAGCTCTCTGAACAGCAGCCAACCCACTACCCAGGGAAAAATGACTCACTTCCCTCTCATTGACAATAGGTGCAGGAAGGAGGGATTCTTATATCAACAATAACAAGCAATAATTTCAGAATATGATGTCTAATTTTTGATTATCATTTATTGGGGGTTAGAAAACTCTAACCAAACCAAATGAAGGTTCACCAGATTCTCAAGTCAACTTTGTCCGGCTTTGTTTGGCTCCACAATGTTCAGCCATGAGAGAAGTGACATATATTTATAGTTTATAGACAACATAGACTGTGTAGGTGTGACTGTAAAACATAAAGCTAGACGTTCTTCACAAACCTGTGCTGATGCTGGTTCAGGATGAAATAATATTTATCTACAGTTTTGAATCTTATATTAAAAAAAACATGTTTTCTTCATATGGGAACAACATCACTTCTCTTTATAGTAAGTTTGGGGAGGGGGTCAGTTTTCTTACCTGGTCCATAGAGGCGCTGTAGTTGACCTGCAGGACCGTGCGTCTCTCTCTACTCGAGCCGGTCACTGTCGTTTTGGGTGGCAGGTTGTTCATCACTGTCGTCCATACTTTGTCCTCTTTACACAAAAACACACACACACAGGGTTTACAACGTGGTAAAAAACAACAACTCTTCAAATGCTAGAAACAAACCTGTTGCACATCACTTGTTTGAGTCATTAAACACATTTGCATTACCAGTAGAAACAGCTCAAACTTTTACTACTGAATTTTTCATATTAACGATTTCAACTTCATTCAACATTTTGAAAATCCAAAATAACTCATGTGAAGATATATATACAAACATGACATGCAGTTGCCATGGCAGTAAAGTTTGTTCTGTGTTCTCAAGGGTTCAACAGACTCTTGTGCACTGTTATGGTATAAGCCAGTCACTCAGACATCTCCCTGTTCATTCCCACTGTCAGTCGGGGGATGTGAGGTGTGTGTGTGTGTGTGTGTGTGTGTATGTTTGAGTGAGTGTGCAATTCAGTGTGACCAAGGGGCTAGCCGGCGGACGGCAGTGACATTTCATTAAAAGTCTCGCCTTTGCTGTGTCTGCGTGCTCCTCTGTTTCAGACAAACAACTTATTCAACCGTGTGTGTGTGTGCGTGTGTGTGTGTGTGTGTGTGTGTGTGTGTGTGTGTGTGTGTGTGTGTGTGTGTGCGTGTGTGTGTGACAGAAGTATCACTCAGGCCATTGGAGCACTCTCAGGTTTACATAACAAGTCTGTTTCATATGTGTGTGTGGTGTT
The DNA here is from genome assembly GCF_947347685.1 of Pleuronectes platessa. NCBI lineage: Eukaryota > Metazoa > Chordata > Actinopteri > Pleuronectiformes > Pleuronectidae > Pleuronectes > Pleuronectes platessa. The sequence continues at coordinate 10,842,230 of NC_070645.1, forward strand.
TGTGTTTGTGAGTGTGTGTGTGTGTCTTCTTCTTCAGAGTTAAATGTCAGCTGGGACAGCGTTGCCATGGAAACCCCAGGTATTGCAGGTTAAGAATGTGCAGCGCTGCAGAGTTTTCTCCTCTCACAGGTCACTGGGTCTGGACTGAGTCGGGTAGTGTGAACACACTGCATGTAGGCGAACACACTGCATGTGCGCGCACACACATACACACACACACACACACACACACACAGAACAATAATTACAGGCCCTCTGACACACAAACCTGTCATGTTGCAGGTGACTTTAAAGGGGCCAAGGGGTCCGCTGCCGTCAGGGTCGATCCAGTAGGTGTCAGCCGACCTGCCCAAATGCTTATAGGCCTCACACGAGGGCTCATAGATGGCTGGGGGAGGTTAAGAGGAGAAGAGAGGGAAAAAAAAGGTTTTTAGAAAAACTCAACAGCAATAGGTGCTGGATGGATACCGAGGAGAAAGACTTTAAGTATAGCTGCTGAAGTTATAATGCTAAATAACACATAACAATGACAAAGATCTCATTGCTGTTGACACCAGTATCATGTTGAAATATATACATAGATATTCTTAAATATCCATATGTTGTGATAATGATTTCAAAGCACTGTGGTAAATGTGGTTTGTTGTGGTCTGAGGGTGGGGCTTGTTATGGGAGTGGGATTTCTAGTGTCAGGTTAGAAAAATACAGCACAAGTCCTGGGATGGACTTATATCACATGCTACCCACAGTGACAATGTTAAGACAATAAAGATGAATCACTGCCCCGAGAAAGCTGGCATCCGTTTCTCTACTTTTCCAATGTCGGTATTTAACATCTACATTGTTTTACTTGCGAAATGGAGCATTGATTAATGATATTGTAGAATTTAATGATGGATCTTAAACGGCACATGAATGTCTGCAGATGCTCTTTTGTTCCCTCCTCAGGAAGGGAGCTTCACGTGGTTGCCAGTCTCTATTCAGCGCCTGTCAAGAAGTAGTGTCTTGTCCCACACACTCCAGCAATCTATCTGACAACATATTGATGTTGTGTTTGCTTTGATTTACACAGAAACAGCTTGACGGATGCAAGAGTGAAACTTTCTTGATTGAGGCAAAGCTGTTTTTAAAGAGTTGACACTGAGTTTCAAATAGAAAAAAAAAAATCAGAGGTTTCTTCTTATTGGCTTTGTATAACTTTTACAGTTTTTTCATATGTCTAATATTTCTGCCGGCTTGGATCCTTGTCTACGGTCATGAGTTAGACAGTGGGAAAAACAAATGGAATCACGGATACAAGTGAGGAGCTTGGACAGCCGGAGGGAGCTCGGAGTACAGAGCTGCTGCTGCTTCGCATCTACTGAAGCCTGTTAAGGTGAATATGCTTTTTATTACATAGTCATACATCTGTTCTTTCTTTTAGCTGGGACCCTCTCCTATGGAAATCAGCAGCTGGTAGTGGCTGACAAAATGAGATCATGGATACAAGCAAGCAAACAGAAGGGTTTGGACCTGAAGTTCAAAGTAAAGCTGTTGCTTGTTCGCGTTGAAAGAGGCTAGTTAAGGTGGTTTGAGCATTTTATTAGAATGTCTTTGGTCTAAGAAAAGGGAGGTCTGGATCACGCTGATTAGACTGCTGCAACCATGACCCAACCTTGGTTAAGTGGAAAAAGATTCCTTCTGTCCTCTTTTATCCCTTCAATCTCTTTCATGACACTATTTGACCATTGTTATTAAAATTACTTGTTTCCTAAACTGTCCAAAACCAGCAGGCATTTGATAAATGATGACGTAAACAAAGAAAAGTATAAAATCTTAAAACTCAAGAATTTGTACTCAAAGCAAATTTGATACTTCTGCAGAATAAATGAACATTTATATAACAACGACCCACTATAGTAATAGTATCAACATGTAAAGCGAACTCCAGCTATTTTTTTGTTATAAATGTTAAAATAAAGTTTTGTGACTTATGAGACATTCACATTCTTCTTCACACTAGATGTCCTCTCTCTCACCCTCTTTTATTTTGTACATTTGTAGAGCACGGACGAAGGGACCATTCTTAAGCCTTAAAAAAAAAAAATCCTTTCTGGCTTTGTTTCTCTCTCTCTCTCTCTCTGCCTGTGTTCTCTTTGTGTTAGTGCTGGTGGGTTTTTCTTCTCCTCAAAGTACACATCGCCGTCAGACAAGTCGGACCTCTGAACACTTCAAAAGTGCATCCGTCGCTCTGCTGAGAATTGTGGCTAAAATGACATGAAGGCGGACAAAGGAAGGCAAGAGAAGAAAACCACGAAGAACAGAACACAGTGGTAATAATGTGAGGGTAAGGGAGGGACACACAACCCCAAGAATACACACACTCTCTCTCTCCTGTACTTACAAGTGTGACACGTGGCTCCGTTGTATCCCGTTCCATCGCAGGTACAACTGAAGCTGTCCCACGTCTGTTTACACCGGCCGCCGTGTTCACAGTGATTAGGCATACACCTGGAAAGATGGAGAGAGAGATTCAAAGGATTTTGTGAACATGTGCCGGCCTTAAAATGGAAAATGGAAAAAAAACACAAATTCAGCTCTACATCAAAGCCTCAAAGCCTGATTCAATATTGGTTATAATATCTCATAAAATGCCAGCTTAAATTCAATAGGCTTCACCTAATTGGACACACTCATAGAAATTAGTTCCCTAAATGTGACTGGTTTTCTTTCCCATCAAGATCAATGAATTATTCCTTAGGTAAGTGATCACAATTTTCCTGAATCCAGCAACTGATCCGGATCTGCATCAACATTTGATGGGTTCCTCCATGACACATTTCACAGCCTTCAAAGCAAGTTTTGTGGATATCGGATTTAACCCACAATGAAGTGGACGGACTGTGGACTCCTGGAACACCACTCGATGATTAAACAACGATGACTCCTGGGTGAAGGGTACAATGTTTTCATAGTGTAATGACTCTCTCACTCTGTGGTGCAGATTAAATCAGGAAATCGATCGGGTTCAAAGAATCAGACTAAAGGGGGGTCACCTGCATCAGCATGTAAAAGCATCTTAATTCCAGAGCATGGCTTAACCAACTGCAGGATTTAAAAGTTGTTATATTTATACTATCCAACAGTGAGGGCAAAGACGTCAATTTATATACAAATAGCAGTTAGAAAGCCCCCCCACCAGCTCCACTTAGCTACAGTAACATGGAGCAGTCACGCAGATGGTTACTTACCTAAAAAAAATCTCTCTCTCTGTTTTGGCCTTTTGTTTATTCTAAGACAACGTTTTGTCACTCTTTGCTGCTTTTAGATATTATTTTTTTTGTCTGGCTATTACAGTGTGGACAAGTAAAAACTGAGATGTGGTCGCTTGAGTCCAGTATTTGACTGTCAAGAAATTGTTGCTCATGTCAACCAACAGGAAGCAGTTAGGACCTGCAGTAAATCTGTATTATATTTATTGAAAAATGCCTCTTACCTATGCTTTTGTCTGCTATCACAACCTGTTGTCAGCTGCACTTAATTTGTGTATTGGTTATGGTCCGAGGAAGTGTAGTGTCGAGTTTAGTGCAATTTGGAAAAAATTGATTTGTTCAATATTCATAAAATCGGAATAAACAGGCGAACAGCGTGTGCAGACTGAGTTGAGGATGTCTTCTTCCACGACCTCGAGTAAACTACAGCGCTGGCCTCTAACTGTTCCTGATCATTTGAATTTCACCGTATCGGACTGACACAGGTCGGACACAGGTGATGATCTCCGTCCTGGCGGCAATATGATAGATTGATACAATTTGATTGATTGATTATTTTGAAGAGCTGTGAAATTTTGTCGATTTCTCAACTGCAGTTTGAGGGCACTGCACTAGTTCTATCAAACTGGGCAGCAGCAGAGATGAGAATGAAAAAAGTTCCACATGTGGATGAACTTTGTGGCTCCAGTGCACAATGTTGTGTTTTCTTAGCCACACTAGGAGGAACTTTATCCTCCCAATTCAGTATCCACACTTCAGAAAGCACTTCAAATGAAAGAGTGCAAGGGCAAGTAAACAGTGTTATCTTCCCTCAGTGTGAACACAGCACGAAGCACATTGTAGTTAAGACATCACCGCCTTTCTTGATGAAATTTGAATACCTATTTACATCCTGAGCAAATCAAAGTTCTGCAGTTTGATCTGCCTGCGGGCTTTAAGCAGGGACGCGGATCCCGAGGCATTGTGGTGTTGGAGCGAATGCGCACACACACACACACACACACACACACACACACACACACACACACACACACACACACACACACACACACACACACACACACACACACACACACACACACACACACACACACACACACACACACACACACACACACACACACACAAGTAATGATAAGAGTAAAACCAGCTGGAAGAAAAACAAACACCGACTCGTGAGCTACAGGGGTCATTTAAAATGCTGAGTTTCTTCTTAAGTCATGCGGTGAGAGAGACGCGTCCTCTCTGGAGGGGGACATGATGATCAGTGTGTCACAGCCAGGGCGACTGGGAAGCTGACACAACTATACGGGCTTCTCCGTGTGATATATGACGAGTTCACTGACAGTGAATCATCTTTAACTGGGAACATTGTTTGTTGGGATGCACTTTCCTACTTTCAGAGTTAGATAGTGTGGGTGAACAAACGTGAAATACAGAGGCTTATGTTTTATGTACTGTGTTATATTTGTGCATGCAAGTGAGCAGTAATGCATGTGTAGAATGTGGGAGACATTTGGAAATGGATCATCCACCTCGCCTCTGAGAAGACTGCATTCTTTCAGACTCTGTTGACTGATGCAGAGAAATACAGGTTGGAAAATATCAAGGATTTTCACGGACATTATTCTTCTGTATTCTCACATGGGCTCACTCTGACATTATCCAGGGTTGTGACGGAGCGTCTGGCAGGAACTACTCTGCAGATTGTCTGGAGTTACTGACTCACATACAGCCCCTCCGGATAACTTTAGGAGGAGCTCGGTGCATGCCTGAGAGCAACGTTGCATTCATTGGCTCAAACTTGAAACTGTAAGTGCCTAAAAGCGACAGAGAGCAACATCCACTGTTTTATATGATAAGAATAAATCAATAAACAGACATTAAAAAGCAAACAAACCGATTCGTTTAACTCTGTCATTTGTTTTTCACAAAAAAAAATCTAATTATCTTGATTTCCTCAACATGCCATTGCATGTACTGCAAATTAAAAACAAATCTGTAGCTTCAGCAGGCCATCAAGGGGCAGGACAAAATTGTGTTTCGCTTTCATAATGAGCTCCAATCGACAAGCACGGAAAAAAGCACAAAAGGGTCATTATGCCCAGAAATCTGTGAGCAGTGAAGTTCATCGACAAAACCTGTGTGTTCTAGGCTGTGTGTGAGACAACTAAGTCGAATGGCGGCGGATGGAGAACCTCTGGAGTGTGTGTCTGCTTTCATGTGCCGCTGCATGTGCCGTTTGTGGTACCCTCAGAATAACGGTGACATTGTGGCGTGAATGAATTAGCATGCGCACAGTCTTGCCTCCTGTTTGTGTGAGGATGATATTGTGTGTGTGCGGACGCCTGTGTGTGTGTGTGTGTGTGTGTTTTGCTTCCACCGGCATCGCAGCCCAAAGAGAATCCCACAGTAGAACGGCATTGATCAAAAAGAGGTCAGACAGGGCTATTGAGCTGCCTTCAAAGACATTCTGATTAGTTCGATGGTAACACTGCGCCCATTCATCTTCCATGGTGGACCAGGGCCCATCTAAAGTACTGCAGGGCTCACACACACACACACACACACACAACATCTGAAATCAGGGCGCTGGGATAATATCAGAGGTGAGAGCAGACAGTTGTGGACGTCTCGGGACCTTCACGACGGGTCGTTCTGAAAATCTGACCAAAGACACACTGCTGTTAGCAACTGTCAGCAGTGGAAATGCACCACACTCAGCCATAATAACAGTTTCTAAACTACAGTCGCACTTAAAGGTGACACACTTCTCCACCGCAGTGTGGTTGCAGTGGCCCTGCGGGGTAATTGCAGTGGAAATGCAGCATCGTCTCAGGCTTCGGTCTCAGCATCGGACCGACTTCATGGATCCCAACGTGCTGCTCTCTGTTCTGCCTCCAGGTGTCACAACTCTCCGCCCTTAATGCACACAGTCCGATTTCGGCTTTGAAGTGTTTCACTGAATTTCATGCTTGGGCTCCGTCGGACAAACACCTTTGATCTTTTACACACATGGTTTCAGGCATTTAGTCAAAAGATCCATCGATCACGGTAACCACCCCAGCTCTAGTCGTGGGAATATTAAACACGATATACGCTACAGTGAGGAAGACGAATGAGAACAATCTTTTTTAAATGTGATGTATCACACAGCTGCTGTATCACACAGCTGCTGTAATATACCTGCATTTATGTTGACTTTGTTAAACAATGCTGCAGTTGTGAAATATCCTATAGATAACATGAGAAACCAGTTGGCAGTTACGTCTGGTTAACTATAGCGAGATGGTACCAAATAATATTGGGTTTTATTTTTCCTCTCCGATGTGGAAAGAGAAAATCAGTGATTTAATGGCACCACGTGAGCAGCAGCAGCGGGGAATGACATTTTGACATTTAAGCCACGATTAAATCACCAGACTATTACTTCCTCGTTCAGTAATCCAATAACTGCAAAATAATAATTGGGCAAAAAATAATACTCTTAAATTGCAAGAGCAAATGGGTTTTCAAGGAAATGTAATGGCTGGAGGGATTATTTCTCCAACTGTCACACCAGACAAGGTTTGGTTAGAATCCTTGATGTTTTGGTTGAGGTATCAAGGTTATAGGGGGAAATGTTTTTTTTGTTAAATAAGCAACTATGTTTTTGCCTATTCAGAATGTCTGTGTAGATACAGGACATTATTACAACACAGCTTGATAGGCTCAATTTACAGACTCACAACGACAATAATCATGTCCGCACAGTTGTGACATCATCAGTGACTTATAAATAATCATGAGCAATGACATAAGGAAGATGTGATGTCATAATTAAAGTGTGGAAGTGCAGCCAGGGGTCTTTGGGTGTGCTCCCTCCCACAGCTAACGTCATTAGGTGGCGACCTGTCCAAGATGTGACCCACCTCTTGCTCAAAGTCAGCTGGGATCGGCTCCAGCTCCCCCCCCGCTACTCTCAAAGGATAAAAAGGTGAAGACGGATATTTAATGTCCGGTCAATGGTCGTTTAAATGTGCTGCTCTGCCCAGATCAATGCGCCTGACCTCACCCTGCTGTCAATAGCATGTGTCACATGATTGATCTGGACGTGTGCGCGGTGCTTTCAGGTGCCAAGCCTTCATGAGCTGTACACTCATGTGTGAGTTATTGTGGATCAGGGGAGCGGCATCACCTCGTTCCTCGTCTCTGAGTATTGTGTTTGTATGAAATATCTCATAAACACACACACACACACACACACACACACACACACACACACACACACACACACACACACACACACACACACACACACACACACACACACACACACACACACACACACACACACACACACACACACACACACACAAGCGCGGTCAATCATAGTCTGGGGTGACCGTGCGCCATCATGCATCCATCTGAGAAAAGCAACCTCGCAGTATATTACCGACAACACAAAAGGGTAACACAGACACACACACAAACCCAATCACATAGTGAATGCATTTTAAAAGTTTAAAGGCTTTTATGTACTAGTAAACTAGAAAGTAGCAACATCTTCATTTCGCCTTTAGTGATATAAAACACGGAACTTGAACTTTTAATCGTTCTGGCTTTTCAGAATAACTTGACAACTTTTTGTAAATAATTTGAAAATTATTATGAGTATAACTGAAAAGTTTGTCACGTAAAAAAGCTTTTTCAAAACGTGCCAATCTATATTAGCACAAAGAGCAGCATTGCAGGGAGCCAGGCCTCTTAAAGTGAGAACAGAATTGATCTAAATCAAGCATTGGCAGCCGGTGTCTCCTTCTCCGGGGCAGGGATATTGATGAAGGTAAGTGCTATCGACAAATCTGATCTAAAAAACAAATCGCTCAGCGCAGGGTGAATGCTGCTCCGATCAGCGCAAGGTCAACTCCTAATTGTCGCTTCCCCTTCATGTTCTCCTTCAGGACATTTTCCGAATCGCTTCTTCACGCCCGACGGATAACTACCACTGCTTAACATGGACGATGAGGTAATCGCTGAGGGTTAAACCAGCCCGAGAAATTTAACCGTTTTGCACACACACATCAAACCCGGTGTGAGGAAGCTCTCAAATGCAGCTGAAGGCTTGGCTGATTCTATATTTGGCAAATCTGTCCCAATGTGTTGTCTAGTCCATGACAAGGAAATAAATTGAAATGTCAACAAGTTGAACTGAATTCTTCCGTCGAGCCAACATTGAGACATGCTGCTCAGAATTCTCCAGCACTGGCGAGCTTGGCAAAGAAAAAGACAAATGAGCGTCTAATTTCTGATGTTTGATTAAGATCAGAGTTTTTTTAAGGAGATCAAAACTACTCTTTACTTTCAGTTTAAAGCGAAATACCATTTGTTTTTACATACATCCCTTTTCATGCCGTGAATCCCCCCCGATTCATTTATATCAGTTTATAAGTCTGATAAGCAAACACAAAACAGCCGCACATGCACGTGTTCAAACAACCCTGAGTTATATATCTCTGGGTAAGAATTTAGAGTCTACATTACAGTCTTGTTTACCATGCGGCTCTTCCAATTTAGAGCCACTTGATTTATGAAACCCATTGTTTTCGTGCTCTGCATACGACTGGAGTGAGCATTTTCATTTATGAATGATTGAGTGGGTGGATGTGTGTGTGTGTGTGTGTGTGTGCATGCAGGACTGATCACTCTTACCTGTCTATGATGGCACACATGTCCAGGCTGACGTTCTCGAATGCGCCCACGGTGCCCTTCTCCACCGCGTGGAGGTCGGCGAGTTGGTCATCGACCAGGATCGCCTGCATGCAGCCCTGGAAGGAACGCTGGGAGGGCGGGAGCAGGGTCTGCAGGAAATACCCTGAAACCAAGAAACAAACAAACCACAAATTAAAATGTTATCATACACTCCGGGGGGGCAATTAAGTCTGACATCCTTTCCCCAACTTTACAGGTTTCCTGCAGCAATGAAACTAAATTAAGTCTTGTAAATGAAGTAAACAATTGCAAACCGTCTGTCTGCAGAGAGACAGTGATAGAAGAAACTGGGTTACTACACCCTGTGTTGCATTATTAGGACAATACTCCACTGCAAATAGTAGCAGTGCATAATGGTATCAGAATGTGAAAAAGACAAATAAAAGGATGGACTAGTTGGTCAAGGGTTCAAACTAGAGCAAGATAATGACCCAAACCCGAGAGGGAAAAACCATTACAGTCTCCAGACTTCAACCCTGTGAAGCTGGTTTGGGATGAAATGGAGAAAAAGGATGAACTTTTGCATTTATGGGACATAAACCTTCAGATCAATATTTGATTTCTACTGTAGAAAGAACATCACAGGTGTTTCAAGATTCCATGTTTTTTAAATCTCATACAATCGATTCGTTCTTTGCTTTAACTTCAGATTTACCGAGGCATTGAGCTTCAAAATTGGAGGGGTTCAAAAAACGTCTGACCGAAGAATTCATCTAAGGGTGGAGGTGAAGCTTAATAATCAACATACCGACTTAAATAAACCCTGTAGTACGCCCAGACTTGGAGAAACTTGACCATTACTCAAGTTGGCTCCCCTCTTTCCCCAATCCCAAGTGTGACCAGTGCCACTGGAGATTTTGCAGTCCAAAACAAAAGGTGATTTATTTTATGAATCAGGTAGAAACAAAAAGTCAGGAAGAGCACAGCCAATAGAAGCCAAAATCCCCTCTATGTTAGCAGATGGGACAGGGACCAACGAAAAGGTCAAAGTACAAATACATTTACAGGTTATTAGATGCTATAATAACGAGGAGAACCATCGGGATTGACAGTTCAGACTGTTGACTGCAATTGATTGGACGCGAAACCCTGCAGCCCCATGCTACTGTGCAGACTCTAACTGGACTGGCTAACAATGGGAACAGAACTTTTTGATAGAAGCACCAATGTCCAGGAGAGTGTGGCCTCATTTCTGTACAATGCAGGCTGTTGAGACATGTAGTCCCTCTTTATACACAATTTGCTTCTGCCCAGCGCAGTCGTGTAAATGTTCACTATCAAAAAACACAGAGTTTGAGATGAATTACCTGAAAACAGAACAGAGGAAAAGATTTGATAAGGAAAAGGAGCAGGATGCACAGCAGCTTGTGTTTGAACCATCAAGTGTGGGAAGAAGACAATAACAAGGAAAGATGGCTTCTTTTGATCCATGACTGAAAACACAGTGTGGAACAAACACCCTCTACAGAGGAAGACATCAAACTTAACAACAACATTATCCTGGACGAGGACGAACAGCACGACTCGCCCGGTGCTGGGTTATTGTCACTTTCTGCCGCCATGAACCTTCATCAGTCCTCTGGTTTTAGAGCTTCTCCGCAAGGCTCATTAGCCCTTATACCTCCGCTAAGGCCGCAGTAGACGAGAGGACATGTAGGTTTTACTATACACTATACCTTTATGAGATACAAGAGTCAATGGCCCATCCAGACGCAGCACTGGGCCTTGAGTGGAACAGGGACAAGGCTAGGGCAAACGTGTGAGCATATGGCAACAGTGAGAGTGTGTAATAATTATTTTACACAAATGTCTATTGATTTAGAGGAGGTGTGTTTATTTATTCTATGTGCAAATCTGTATTCATGCACCTGTGTATAAGTGTGATGTATATAGCACGTGCACACCTGCAGGTTTTTATTGCAGTGTGCGTGCACTGTGGGATGTGGGAGACGAGAGCCTGGGATTCAATCTTTTTCACAACACACAGGTCACTCATAAAACACTGCCGCTCAATGACATCTTCATCATCGTGATGTTATAAGCTGTCACACTCTCTACCGTGCCTATCAGCCTCGAGGCCAGAGCATCAGAGGCTTATTACAGAGGGCATATGCGCTCTGTGTGTTTGTTTGTGCGGGTCCTGTGTGTTTGTGCACACCAACATAATGGTTTATGTGGCTGGCTGACGCAGCAAGTAGAGCGGCGGGAAAGTAAAAAATGTGTGTGCGGCCGCGTGTGTGCTCGACGCTGGATACATCGTCTGATTTCCCTTTCCACTCCAGAAGTTTCTCCCGTCATCCCCGCCATCTGTCTCTTCTCCTGCCACACCTGTCCGCTGTCTTTCCGGTGGAGTGAGAGAGCGACAGACAGAGAGAAAGGAGGGAGAGGGAAAGAGTGAGAGGGGAGGCAGCAGAAGACGGAGAACAGAGGCGACTACAGCTGGCTGGCAGCACTTTGTGTCCTCTGGATTGCTTATGAATGCAAGGGAGACACACAGCGTTCCTGACAGTTTGGCAGAAGGAACAGAGCAATGCATGGAACCAGGGATTGGTAGATGGTTGTGTTGCTTGGCTTATCTGTTGGGCGTCCCCTGTTTATTTAACTTGAACTAATTTACTGGTCCTTTTGTATGAAGAACATTTTGAAGACATGCACCTAAGCATGTGTTGACATCTCTCAGGAAATCCACTGATTTATGATTAAATACATCCTGGTTTAAATGTGAAATTAATACCAAATTTATATCTACACACAGCTCATATTGCAACGCAGTATTTAAAACCATTTTGGACGCTGCAGGGCCGATACCAGTGTTGATTCAAGCGCATGGGATGTCTGCCATCAGCCACCGCACCTGATGTCTGGAAAGCCACACTTATTTTCAAATCTACACTTAAACCAAACCCCCTAAACCACCACATAGTCTATTCAGAGACGTCCAGCATCCTCTCCTGACTCTTTGCTGTCTTTTTCTCCCTCACACACACACATATACACCGTTTGAAACATTGGCCGAGACAGCCGCCTGTGCCATGTGGCTGGAGACCACCACGCTCCTCAGAAACTGTTTAGCCCCGGCTGTCTGTGCACCGGCCGTTTGTACCGGCTGTCAGGAAACTCCTAGCACTGTGTTGTAAAGGTAGTTATTTAATTCCCAGGGAGAAGCGCTTCAGCCAGAACTTGGGCTGAAGTTACACATATCATCCCATAACAGACGTTTTAGCATTTAAGGTACATTTTAGTCGACACTTAATACTATAATGTTCATATGGACACTGCATTGTAGTAATTTTGATATTACATGCATATCAATTGGCTAAATGAGGAGCTTAATCAATCCACACAGCACTCAAGATTTAAATTTCCTCTTATTGTCACACAGAAGCCAAGTTATCGACCAATGTTATATGCAGTTATTATTTTGTCTTTTCCTGTCAACAAACCAGAAGGCATACTTTTTTTCTCTCTATGCATCTCAAAAATGCATGCATTGTAATATCTAGAAAGCTGTGCATGCATCTTTAGTGACAAACAGGGGAAGATACACAACTAGATTAATGAGCTGGAATCCAACAGAGACAAACACTTGACAAAACAAGGGGCAGATGTGAACATACATCTGTGCATCCTCAAGCTATGCCAGAGCTGAAATCAATGTATCTGTAAAACAAAACAAAAAAATGAATGTCCCCCTGAATAAAGTGTTGCTCTGTGGTTTTAATTTGTAGTATAAACAAAAAACGCTATCTTGTAAGACCCCTAAGGATTTTGGAATGCCAGCAATAATCGCTTGTAGTCTTGCTGGCACTCTATCACAGTCCCCCTGTTGTGCCCAAAGAGCTTCTCTTACAATACACACTGGAGGGCCAGCACCAGCTCTCTTCTACCTGAACACATCAGACAGGCACGGCTGGTTCTCAGGCTGCGGAACACTTGTTTCCACAGCCCAACACATTTAGTGGGGACGTATCTGCTTCCAAAACGAAGGTTGGAAATAATCCAATATGCTCGGAGGTAACAAAAAAATTAAAAAATATTCCCGGGGACGCATTTTCAGAAGTGACTAAAGATGGTGCCAAAAAACAATATGCAGATTTTTTACAAAAATCTGGAAAAGTTGTGCTCATCTACTTAACCACCTGCTGCCATTTCCCCTTGAGCTCTTTCCCTGAAAGGGGACAGATGCAAAAATCACTCATGTCTGTTCAACAAAAATGTTCCCAGTGAGTCTGCAGACCCTCAGGTTTTGAGAGAAGACCCCCCCCAAAATCAGATCTCTCTTCTCTGTTGATGTCAAAAAAACGATCTGCTTAGTTGAGGACCTCCTCCAACCTCTCTGCACTATAAGTCACCATCCAGTAACTTCCCAACCAATTCCACTAACACAAAGATGATGGCTGTATTAACCAGGTTCTGTCCTCAATCTGAAGAAGTAAACAATTGGCACTCACTCTTGAAATAAATCATATGTGAGTGTGATTTTTCTGTATAACGTGCAATAAACTAATAAAGGTTCCATCTCCCTCTCACCTAAAGCCTGGTGCACTCTGGCAGTTTGCTCTAACAAGGGGCAGATTTACCAGGTAATAAAAAATACAACTTCCCTGCAGAGCAAACAAGACATCTGTGTGTGGAACAAAAAGAGTGTAAACTCATTGTGCATCTGTTCATGTACGTGTAAATGACTATCTCAATAATACGCAGTCAAATTTAATAAAAAGTAATTTGTTGGTCAATCACAGCATCACTTTCTGTTGCCTTGAGACAACTATGTGCAAATATTCCAAGACCAACACGCCCATGGGGGCTCAGATGAGTCCAAGTGCATTTGCAATTTTGAACAACGTGGGCGCTGGACTGCAACAAAAGGAGAACTGCGAACATTCCCTCTGGATGCACTTGGCATGGCTCGGCTCCGGGTGGGAGACAGAAGGTGAAAGAAGGTGCAGCAGAAAAGGCAAAGTAGGAGAAAAGCTTTTGGAATGTTGTAGTATGAACCTGAAAATGAGCATATGTTCGCTTAAAAAAAAAACAGTATAACACTGGTAGATAGAGCAGCAGCATCTTCTGGAGCACATTCTAAGGGAACATAACATGTTTGCATATCAGACATCACTCCACAAGTGTCAAGGATGATATGTAGCACCAATGGCAGATGAGTGTGCAGGGTACATCACGCATGTACACACACAGGCGAACATGCACATGTACAGATAGAACAGGCTGTTCTGGGTTAAACGTGGGCGTTAAGAGTCTCAAGGGTGAAGCGTGTGAATTTTTGACATTTCACTCATATCTTGTGAGTATAAACTAAAACAACAAGCGCTAGATTTTGTTACATTCCAGCAGCCAAGTGAAAAAATGCAGATTATGCAGTGAGCAGATCAAATAAATGGTAGTTGAGGCAGCGCTCTCTAAACCAGGATTTGCCAGATGTCCCCTCCTCCCCCTGCTCATTGAAACGAGTGAGCGAGGACCAAACAGTGAATCTGAGAAATAAAAAGTTATTATCAGATCGTTTCACGGTTTCATTCATAAACACGAATAAACACACCCACACCTTTGTATTGTATTACCCTGCAGGAAGGTACCGCATTGCTGGATTTTTTGTGAATGAAGCTGAAGGGCACACATCTCTGTGGTGTGTGTGTCTGTTTGTGTGTTTTTTGTGTGTGTCTGTGTGTGTGTAGCTCAGGCCCACCCTCGGTCAAACTGAGGCTTTCAAATATCAATTTATGTACGCTCATTAAAGGAATGGGAGAGAAAACATGACATTTTGGAAATAATGAAAAAAGACGCAATGAGCTACGAAAAGCTGTGACACTGGAACAACTCAGAAGAGACATAAATTGCAAAGGAAGTGGAGATTGCAAAACAAAGCCGCATGGTCATTTCCCCCACAATTATCAAACACCAGCATGCTTCAGGGCGGAAGACTCCATAATTGATTCCTCCCACAAATTTTGGCCCCTGTTCCTGCAGAGAAAAAAGGGCAGGACTTTTACGGCCCTGCACTTGTGTGTTTGTGTGAGTGTCCATCTGTCTTCCCTCTTGAGAAATTCAATTTGTGGATGTCTCGTGTCAGTCACTTACTAATTTCTCAAAGCGCCGCATCAGGACTGAGAAACTACTCCCCGTAAAATAGGCTTTGGGTTCAGGAGACTGCTTCTAAAAGCAGACGAGAGGAGGAAGGAGGGGTGGAGACGAGAGGAGATGAGGGGGGGAAGGGGTCGACTCGGTTAAAGAGGATAAGGGGGATGAGAGGAGAGGATGAGGGCCAGAAAAGAAGGACGAAACATAAGAGAGAAATTGGAGAGAAGTGGCGAAAAGAAAACAGAGGGGGAGGATAAAAAAAGATGAGGAAGAGGGCAGAGTTGATGGCTGAGTTCTTCTCTCTCCTCGGACATCTGACGTGTAATATCCTGTAACTCTGCAACCTTGGGTTTGGGCAGAGTCACGTGAATTTCCAATGCCAGTGAATCAGAAAGAATAGGGCAGTTACATCTAAAGCTACTTTCTCGCCTTTTTTCTTTTTGTCACTTCAGAAGCAGTGAATCAAAGAAAACAGGGAATAAGGAATGAGTCACTGGAGAGTATGAAAAACAAGAGCAATGTGTGTCTCAGTGAAATCACACTATCTTTTCACCAAACACCTGTCTGGCTCTTATTTTTCATTTTAAAAACACTAGAATTTGGGAGTTATAAAATTATTAACATGACAACTGAGGTTGGGTGCCGGGCTCAGAGTATGATTATTCATGTTAAATGAAATGGTGGCAGATTCCAGCACCTGAGAGGACATCTGGGTGAGAGAAACAGAGCATACAGACACAGAGAGTGGGTGGCAGTAATGCACCATAAAGCTGAAGAAGAAGAGACCAGCGTGACAACATAATGAGGCTGGGCGAGGGGGAGCTGCAAGCACTCACAAGTCTTGTTTCAGTTGAAGCAGACAACGCTCACTGCAATATGTCAGGGAAACACGTACGACATGCGGAGACACAGCAGCTGTGGTCAAACGCCTGCACGCCTGCAGCCAAGGGTTAAAGGAATCGAACCCTCCAGGGACGAAGCCACATAGAGCAACACATGGACAACTTCATCCCCATGTTCAACAAAATAATTTTCTAGGTAGAAAAAGTTGCTGTTGGATATATCTGAGCTTTTTTTCACTGTCGTAGTAGCTTTTAGAAGATGGACGCTAAAGTGTCTCTATCGCCACCTGGTGGCTGGCTTCCATAAGGGTTTTAATCCTCCCATGTTAACTGATGGGATGTTGACCAAACTAAAACGAAGCCATCAAATACATTTTTACCCAAAAGCTGTTTCTGCCATTTTCGGTTGTTAGGATCACGCTGATGTATGTTCAAGTGCGAATAGTTGGTTTTAATTATATATTTGATGAACATGAATCATGGTTATTGAGAGCTGAGACTGACTCGCGATTGGTTGAGCCCATGTACTGTGCTGATGGGAGCGTGCTACCGTGGCTACATCACCTGATTGCTACTGTGCAGATTCCAAATGTGCAAAGTGGCAGCTGTATCATACCGTGGATCATTTTCAATGGGATAGTAATGTAGCGTCGCTGAAGAGGTGTCGTCCATGGCCAACGCTCCAATACTCCTCAACAACATGCAAAAGTTGCATTCAGGACTTTCGATGACCTCTGAAATCTTAGCATGGAACCAATCGGAAGTGAAGTGCAAGGTAATATCAGAAGTAAGTAAGCACTGCAACAAGAACATGAAGGAAAAGTGTTACATCTAGAGAAAGAGTGAAAAAGGTGTCAATGGTAACTGAGGCTGGATTTCAGGTAGCGGCTTCAGTACCGTCTCAGTTCAAATGAGAACGATACCCGACCCCAATAAAATCTGCACATTACAACGCCATAAACTTGATAGGAATATGGAAGAAGAGAAAATGTATTAGCTGCAACATTTGCACAACCTCCAACTCCGTGTGAATGGTACTTGAGCTGCATTACGTCCCATCACAGTCATCACAATACATTAAACATAGCCACTTATGCAAATGAGGTGATTTATTACGTTAATTAAAACAGCCATTAGCATTTTTCAGCCTGGCTGTGTTAATATTACACATCAATGGTATTAATATTAATGCTGTCTAAAAGCATTAAGTAGCTCTGTTATGTTTAAAAAAAAAATCTGGTTTCCTTAATTAAAAAGGAATATTTATGTGTCAATGTACTTAATGAAATCTAACAGATCAACTGCTGCAAAGAGGGGATCCTGTGGTTTAAATTCTGTTTCCCTTTTTGTCTCAGCTCAGACGTGATCTTCACAGGTTGTCGGACAAACAAACAAACAGTAGCCGGCTATATTTCTATTTTTCGGAGCCGGGCAGTGAAAGAACATTACTGATCTCTGGCTGATTGTGTTTTTCCATGTTTCACATTTAATGGAGACAGAATTGATAGTCGGGGGGGGGGGGGTATTCTGTCCGCTTTGAAAAGGTAGGGCCACTGCTGCATTGCCCGCCTTCACACTCGCTCGCTCACTCGCTCGCTCACTCGCTCTCTTTCTGTTTGATTAAGCACTGAACGATAATTATCACGAGTATCGCTGCTGTGGCAACGACCTTTGTGTGATGTGCAAACTGTTTGTTTGGATGTTGTAATGGGAAAAATTACCCATCACACACACGTTGCACCGAACCCCTCTCCCTCCGATCAGATCATACAACATACAGACACTGTTTAGATCCCTGCATATGTGTGGCAGGAGCTGTGGTACTAATTAGATCTAATTCCCCTCAATGTGTCAATGGGCCGTGCTTAATAAACAGCATGCCTCAGTGGGAACAAAACTGAAAATAAAGGATATACAAGGAGACAGCAGGTCGAACCCTCCTCTCCCCCAGCTCCCGGATTCATGTTTCATGCAGAGCAAACACAACATGCAGGTCCGGTAAAATGAAGAGAAGACAACAGAGGAATAAATTACAGCGGGTGTATTCTTACTCTACTGTCAAACGGGGAGCGTGTAGAGCCGCAGCAAACAATTGGATGTGATTACCCGGTGGTGGCTCGGCAGCGTTCGCTCTGTTCAGCAGGTCTGTGTGGTCACCGATCGAGCGCGGCTGCCAACGCACACGCGAGGCAGATGGTGACCTGGATGGCTGAGCCTACTCAGTCCTACCGGCAATTATCTGAAGCCTCGGCCCGTAGACAAAAGAACGCGGCTCGTTCGCGGTACTGAGGGGCTCCTCCGCTAATTGTGGCGTGCTGACAGGAGAGACTCGGTGACACAGAAAGTGCAGATGGAATACAGTTAGAGAGCTTTAGGACGGCTTAATGTGCTCGGCCTCCCTGACTCATCAAGCGGAGCGATCGGAGAGAGAAGCTGAGGGCAAGGCAAAGAGCAAGCTATCCTTTGTGCAGCCCGCAGTGTAATTCAGTTACCTCGTGGCTCAGATGGAAATTAGCCTCAGAATGTGATGGGGTGGAGTGTTTTCAATAGATTCTTTCTATAGTCTGTCTCTGTGTGTGTGTGTATCATTGTCCTAATGAGGGAAAATGTCATCTGTGAGGTCCTGGTTAAGGTTAGTGGTATTATGAGAATTTGATTTGGTTGAAGTTTGAAATGCACAAATCTGTGTTTGTGTTTGTGGGGATAGTTTCAGGTCGTTAGGTAAAAAAAACAAACACATACTGTATTCATACAAATTCACAGACATGCTCACTCACACTAAACAACACACATACACAGGCACACACACACAGACACGAGTAAGACCAACCTGTTAGAGCCAAAACAACCTGCACATACATACAAAACGTTTGAAATGAGACAAAACATTTCTCCCCACAACTTCTACCCCGTGCCTGTGAAGCAGTTGCCTAAATATCACTTTATACTCAGTGACATATGTAATAATCAGCAGATTTGTATCGCCTGCAGACTTCAAACTGCTGTTTACCACCGTGCAGGCTCCCTGCTCCTCGGCTTTCATTGTGTCATGTAAAATTAACGAGTTAAACCCCAGTCACAGTCTCAGCCAATTCAGCCGCAACACTTCCACTGTTAGCGGGTGGGAATAAACCCTGTAGTGAACATTTCTGCATTGTGGAGACTCATGTATGTGTGTGGGGGGGGGGGGGGGGGTATACGAGTGTGGAAGCCACCAAGTGAAAGATTTGCTTCTTAGCGGACAAATAGATACATGTGAATTGTTTGTGCTCGGAGACCTGTATTCACTATGCCTATGTACAGGTACTGTGGTTTTCACATGTGTGTCCTGTTGTCAATTCATATTACACAAATAGTGCAACTCCTTTAAGGGATTGTTTGCTGTGTAAGTTGTGTGCATAACGAGAGTTGCTGTGTGGCTGAACTAAGCAGTATACCTGTGATCTATCTGCAGTGTGTATGTGCACTTTAGGCCATTTGTCTGTAAATAAATTGAAATACTTTTTATATTCTCTTTCCATTGCTCGGGTCAAAATGAAAATGATAAGTTCACCTCATGTTTCTAGATTCTCAGAGCCTGTTCACACTAATGCAGATATTTGACCAAACAAACTTTTTTTCTCTGAGGCCTTTTGTTTCAAGTCACTCAAATGGAGAGTCTAACAAACTCTCTTTTATAAAAGTCAGCTCCTTTGCCGCCTTCAAGGGTGACAGACATTACAACATTACAGAGATCCTCTCCTGTCAGCCGCTATTGATTCCCAGCTCAGTTTACCAAAACCAATAAATCACCAATTGGATCAAAACGGAGACGAGGGGGTGTTAAGGGCGGAGAGGGGAGAAAGAAACCTGAAAGAGGAAAGATAGAGGGAGACGACAGGAGAGATTCGGAGTGAAGGGAGATAAGAAATGATAAAAGATGAAGTGTCAGTGGTGAACTTAGCTTCCAGATTAAACTGGTTCAAACAATGCAACAGGTTTTAATTACTCAATGATTGCAAATCCAGTAGCACAGAAAAGCTTCACAAACTTTCATTTCATTAATAAAAAGTACAGCGGCATAATGGACTTCGAGGATTCATTGAACAGCAGAGGGGAGTAAATTAAGATGGACAACAGAATAAAACAATTTGGAGGTGTGTGTTGTGTGTGTGTGTGTGTGTGTGTGTGTGTGTGTGTGTGTGTGTGTGTGTGTGTGTGTGTGTGTGTGTGTGTGTGTGTGTGTGTGTGTGTGTGTGTGTGCGTGTGTGTGGGAGGTGCTCTGATCCTTATTGACTGGCCTGGGGAAATGGATTAGCTTGATGGAGGAGATTGTGCTCAGATCGAGAGAGTGAGAGGGACAGAGGCCTGATGGAGATATCAGAGCCTGGACTATTTCTCTCAGTTACTGGAATGTTAAAAGGTGCCCACACAACCGACACACACACACACACACAAAAGTCTGACATGCACATTACGCTACGAACCATCTTCCAACAGACGGACAGCGGTGTCTGGCCTCATTAACCTGCGGCATCTTCCAAATTCAGATAGATTGTGGCTGCAGCAGGTGGACACGTGTGTGTGTGTGTGCATATCTGGTAGACAATGGTTGTGTCTGTACTCTTGCAAGACGAACAACTCAAATCTGGCCACTGGGATACAGGGTTATAGTGAGATAAATGATATATTAAGCCAAAAATATTGCGCACACACACACACACACACACACAGCTCAAATTCAAAAGTTGCACTCAGCCCTGTTTCACTGTAGACTTACAGCTACACATATATAGAAAAAAATAGCCATTAGAGGTTCTATGGAGGTTATGAGTTATTTACATCACCTTCACCTGGTTAGTATACTAACTTTAGTTGAAGAAGAGAGGAGATAGAAGACATTGGTATTGCTGACCACTTGTGGAGACAGCTCTTGGCAAGTAAAGGAATCAAGTTTGATGTTAAACCCTCCACTTTTCTGATAGATAATATGTACGAACAGCAAATATTTACAAACCATCCCTTTTAACAGTACCAACAAATATATATAAAAAACTGTCAAATGGATTTTGTTATGTTTGTAATACATACATTTTTACTACAAAATTGATAAAAACCTTCATAACATACATACGTCATCAAATGTCAAATTATTCCAGGATGACCGAAACAAACACCCTCCATTTTTCACAATGTCCCTACTTCTCCAACGTAGTGAGAACACAACATGTGATGGACTCACACTGCACAGGAGTGTCATCGTTCTATGTGTGGTGGGGGTGCTGGGGCGACCCTTACCTCCCAAGTGATAGGTTCCCCCGGTGTTGATGGAGAGAGGTGAGGTGGAGCGCACAGCGGACGCCTCGTCGCCATCTATCATCAGCATGGCGAAGTTCTCCTTGGCCACCAGACGGATCGCGTGCCACTGTCCATCGTTGAAGCCGGAACCTGGAGGTCACAGAGAAGAAAATGTCTTCAGAAAAAACACACACACTGTACAAAAGTCTCACTTCAAAATATACTGCTCCCAAAGGTTTTACTTGATTTCGGATTTTGTGTGACAGAATCTCAAAAGAGACTTTTAAATGATAACATCACATTCGTTCATTTCTTTATGGACATCACACGGATGAAACGGAGCAACTGACTCAGATATTTTCTTTCTCTCCCTTCGGATAATTTCCTGTGAATGTCCAGAGTTTAGTTCATGTCTCGAAGCAGCAGTATTATTACGGAAGAAATCTGAACATCAACAACCTGATTTACAGTAAAGTGCACTGGATATATCATAATGGGAGGTCACAGGTGGTCAAACTAGGAAACAACATTTCTGTCTGTGATATGTACGTCTCACTGTTCAGCCTCTGTTTTGTTATACACACAGAATGTATCTTTTTCTCTACAGAGATTGATTTTCTCCGTTTCTTATGCATCCACCTCAGCGAACGTGGCTTCAGACATTAACCCAGGATCATCCCCCCGCCTCCACCACTTTTAGATTCACACGTAATGCATACCCTCATAATGCACCTCAAATGTTCTCCACTTTCTCCCCACATCTCTCGCTCCTTCGTTTTCTCTCCCTCCCCGTTTTAGCCGAGTGCATCTTCCGGTCTCAAGGCCCCCGTGTCCCGACTCCATTAACTCTCAGAGAACGCTCTCCACAGGACGCAGAGTGCCGGAGTGCATGCGTGTGTTCTCTATCTGCGCCTGCTGTACACGAGTCTGATATGTGCACACGTCAATGTAGCATGCGTGAGCTCGACGTGGGTGTGTTCGTGCAACTTTTGTGTTCCCCTTCTCTTTCTCTTCCCTCGTCGCTGGGCTCCATTAAATATGAGTGATGTTTTGGAAAGGGACATTACTAGTGGAGCCGCGAGAGGAGCCGGCTCACTCTCATCACCCTCTCCTCTATACATCACCTCTCACTGACACCGATCTCTATTCATCCAAGCCTTTCTCTCCGTCCCAGATTCTTTCTTTCATCCCCTTCTCTGTCTGTCTTTTCAGGCATTTCTGCATTTCACCTGTCCCTCTCGCATTCCATCTCTACACATCTCTCCTCTTGTGGCCATCAGCCGCAGTGACCGTCTTTTTCAATTTCGGCTCAGCTTAGTGCTTCACTGGGTATAATACATCGACAGTCGGGACACTGTAGCAAAGTTCAAGGCACGGCCACGTGTAAATCAGTCTTGGCACAGTGCACATATGTGTATATAAGTCAATCCATACTGTGCGCACCTTGGCTCGCTGTGTGTGTCAATACAGTCCAACAATGTGTGTAAGAGAAGAAGGCAACCTTCGCTTTGTGTGTGGCAGATTCCATCTAGGCTGCCTACAAGGCACTATTTGACATTGTTTATTTCCTCCCAGAATGCACTAGAAAATGCTGGCTTTCATGTTAGCAGGGAGTCTACACTAATTAATCTCTATCAGCAGGGTGCCTATGTGTACCTCCTGTGTGTGTGTGTGTGTGTGTGTGTGTCAGAGCAGTGACCAAAGAAACCAAGAGCCAAGATGACCACCTGCTAAGGGGTGTAATCGCTGTGGCCTCGTTCAGGACTATGCTGGTTAAATATGCACGCACGCACATGCAAACACACACACAAACAAACACAGACACACACACACACACACCGCAAACAGGAAGGCCATTAAGCCTAACATTTTCCATCAGCGCTGTCAGACTGAAATAAAATGACAGTTTAACATTTCACTGTAATTGCACTTGAGAACCGAGAAGTAATAACGGGACAAAATAAGAGGCTGCGTCTGTTTTGGCTCGACGACCACAAAGAAGAGACTTCTGGAGGAAAGCGACCTTGATGTGCTCCTTCACTGACAATCACATTTTTGACTACATACTGGTTTGGTGTAATCACTATCACGCTCTCCACCCCAGCCCGTCCCTCTCCATAACCCCTCGAAGGTAATGGAAAATATACTCCTGCAACCTTGTGTTCCCTCATCTGTTTTACATCACCTGCAATGGCTTTGAATGATGAGCTTATCAGTGATAGCAGTGTTACAAGTGCCCGAGGAAACACACACACACACACAAACACACAAATATGAACAGAACCAGTTGCTCTCTATATGCACACACCCCAGACACACATGCTTAAAACGCGAACATGCCATATGTAGGTGCAGATAACGAAGGAGGAGTGGACGAAGGAGAGGAAGAGGCATGTTCAGATTCGGTGAGATATGGCTGTTTGGCTGATTCCTGGGAGATTGTTATTCATAGGCAGGAGCCTGATAACAAGAGGAGACAGGCGGACCAGTCACTTCACTCTAGTTCTGTTGGGACTTAACTGAAAATGAAGAAATCGCAACATGGGATCAATTGCATCATGTTAAGCCCTCATTTTGAATATTTGAAAAACATTCATCATTGTTGAAAAAACAAGTTCCCAAATGACAAATAACTCTGACATTAGTTAATTGAACTATTTTAGAATTTAAGGAAGATGCTTAACCAAAAATTAGATCAATTGTCCGTCTCTGCAAGGAAAAAATGTTTCAGGCTCGATACTTGTTTCTTGTTGATTCTCTCTGAGGCTTTAAAAAAAAACTAAAAACAGAATGAATGAAAAACTTCTCTCTCGCATGTTAAATAATGTGAAAATGTAATTGTTCCACCCTCTGATCTGGAGCCCCACCAAAAGTAAACATGGTCTTCCTGGGCCATGCCCCCCCCCCCCCCCTCCTCCCTGAAATTTCATGGAAAGCCGGTGAGTTTTGTGTAATCCTGCTAAAACAAACGAGCGGAGTAAAAAAAATAACCTTCTTGGTGGAAATAGAAATACCATCATGTAATGGAGTACAATTTATTATTTATGTCAGCAGATGCATTAATTCTATTGAGTTATATTTGGAGGTCTTTTCTTTGTTCATGTAGAAAATACACATTCTGTATCTTGAGTCTAAAGCCGACGACAAGCTGCAGAAACATGACATAATACCATCGGCGTAAACAAGACAAGCATTGATGTTTGAGAAATTATGTTTTTAGGTAATATTCTATTCAGCTACCACGAATATTGGAAGGACTCTTTCTTATACAAACTATGTGGGCATTGCCTCAGCCTATCCTCTCAATACAGTCAGGGACACGCTGCTTGTACCGACTCTGCTCGATACAAATTATAAAAGAGAGTCATCCTTGAGCGCGCTCGCTCACAACACCTGTGGTCACGGGGAGAACATGTCAGTTCAAGAAATAAATATATCTGTTTCCACTTCATTTCATAAAGGGATATCTAGAGAGGCGAGGTTGGCTGTAGCTGCTGGTGTTGCTATTCTCTCCGTCTGTCTGTCTGTCTGTCTGGGACGTGGGCTCAAGGAGAGGGCAGAGGCGCCGACCAAGGTTTACAGACAAGAGGCAGGAGTAGAGGGGGAGTTCTGGGATGAGCCGAGAGCTCTGAGAGACATGGCGGGGGAACAGAGGGAGGGACTCGGGAAGAGCGAGGCCGAACTACAAAACCCCCCCGGAGATTAAGTGGCTGAGGTAGAGAGACAATCGACGAGACTTTCCGGGTGTAGCAGGGATCCAACGATCAATAATGAAAGATCATTTTTAAGTCGTCCGTCAAATCATCTGACATTTCATTTCATCTCGAATAGGAATTGAATAAGATACACTTTATTATCAGAATTTTGTTTTGCACACTTAGCCGTACACTGTTCCACATTAATGACAAGATGAATGATGAATGGTCTGTATTTATGAAGCACTTTTTTTTTAGCCTTGATGGCCCTTCAAAGCTCTCACAGAACAAGTTTGCCTTTCATCCATTCACAGAAACATTCATGCACCTTTCTCTATCAAACATGTAACAAGAAATTGCCCCAAAAAACTGTCTAACTGTCTATGTGTTTTAAAATAGCTCTCCTCCTGTTATAAAACCAACCATGCTCGGCACCAGCAGAAGGGACAATTCAATAAAAAGGCTTTTATGGACAAGACAAGTTGGAAATGGTGTCATATCAACACCAATGACAAACCCAGAGTGGATTTTTTTTTTTTATGAATATGCTGAGGGACACTTCTTCAGACAGCTTTGGTTAAAAAATGTTCATTCCCAGCCTTTAGGATATTTCAGTGATGAGCTCCAGAATGACAGCGACTGCAAAACAAGCTGACAGCAATTACTGTGACTGAACAGCAGCTCCAGAAGAAGAAGAAGAAGAAAAGAGGAGTGGGCCAATTATAGGTAATTAAAACTAAATCTTGAAAGAGCAAGTTGAAGTAAAAAAAAACCAACAACAACATTGTCTTTCATGCTTGAAGTCCAAACGACACGAGTGGCATCCCTGCTTTCTAAGAAGGCAGCAGCGAGAGGGAGGTGGAGAAGAAAGAAGTGACAAGACGCAGAGAAGGAGATGGAAGTTTCCAGGACTGAACCACAGCACAAGAACAAAGTGGATGAGAAACTGAAAACTTAGACCACAAGTACATAAACACAACACACACATAAATATTTCAACTTGTTATTGTTGAAATATTTTTTTTAAATGCTACTTTCTAACCATTAAATTCTCTTATTTTGGTCAAATAATCAGTTTTTTGTTTCATTCCTTATTCACCCTATCTATAAAGATGACTTTCTCTGCTTGCTTGACTACTGGCTTGATCATTTACTGTATCACTCTAGCAGCAGTGAGTGCATGAGAGATAGACAGAACCGAGCTCCCTGGTTCTTTACTGTCCCACATATCTTTACAGTAGCTGTCAAAGGAGTCAACTACTTTTGATTCACTCCCCGAAATGGACGGCCGTAAATTTTATACCATAATAATCAAGCAATTGTCCATAATTCTGAGGCAGCTAATACATTCAGTGCTAATGCATTACATCGACAGCTAGCAATGTCAGATTTATGACGATGCTATCTCATTGAGCACCTTCCAGGTTTCCTGTTGTACCCTCTGTGACTTTGACATAAAAGCTGGGTCGCATCCTTCTGAGGCGCCGTTTGAAGACCAATTGCTTCACAGCAATGCAACTAGACTGTCCCATTTCAAAGGATCCTCCAAATGCGTCCTGTAAGCGAAGGCTCCAAGGGCTGGGATTCATTGCGCCTTGGCGACAAACCATTTTTCTTGCCAACCGGCGCCAGCAAGAGAAGAGAGATGTCCAATACACGAGTATCTCAACAGTGTAACAACATTTAAGTCCTAATCTGTGACTTTCTGTTTCCTCCTTGATCCTCTCAAACTGCAGAAGTTACTTATATTCACAAAGTAAGGACTCTGACTGTTGTTTGCCACAATTAAGACAAGCACATTACCATCAATAACCAATACCCTGCCGTCCTCAACTGCCTCCTGTTATGAAAGGATGAATGGTATTTTTGTTCCCAAGGTTTGGGATGAAATAACAGGCGTGAAGGAATCAACGTGTGCAGCTATAATGATTTACAATAAGCATTGAAATGTGCTAATCCCTCAAAATTCTGAAAACTATAATGAATAAACTGACACGGTTTACAGCATTTCAAAAAATATGCTTTAACAAACCTTCACTGATAGAGCAAACATTAATATTTTACAAATTATTTGGCTTATTATATGATGCTGTAAACCGTCTGTGACCTTAATCCAACTAACCCACTTACTGCTGTAGTAATTGATATATTCTAAAAACGCATTTAACAGCTTTGTCTCACACTGACCTTGAAAATTGTGAAACATAAAGAGAAAGGATAATTTCTTTATAAGTCACATTTGTTTTGCATTGTTGTGCCACAAGTACATTTCTAATGATATGAACAGGACCACTGCATGAACAAATACTGTGGGAGTTGATTTTGCTTTCCAAATGTGTATAAGTCTTTGCAGTTTGGATTGGCAATAAACTCAGGCTGTTGAATTCAGGATGGAGTTAAATGACACAAACATTGAATAAAGATGTGATACTCGGTTTCCTATTTCCACTAGAGCCGTGACATAGTTCACATTGCAAAGTCTGAGGTCTAAGGTGTAGCAACACAGTTTAGTTCTAAGTGAACCACCTCAAGTACGAAGCAGTTATTACCATTGTAAGAGTGTCCGATTTTGAAGGTAAACGGATTAAAATGTAGTCGGTGCAAAATTTGTTTGACTGAACAGCAGCTGCTGAGGCACTGACAGTCAATTTGGGTCTTTTTGGAGACCTACTTAACTGAGTTTCCCACTGCTGCTTTCACTGTTCCGTCAAATTTTGACATGCATGGGCTCAGGTAGAGGGTGCCGGAGGACATTTTGTAAAGCGTAAAGGGTCTGAGAGGATGCACAAGGAGACAAGGGGCAGGCAGACCGGCACTATCACCACCGACATCTCAGCTGAGTCGAAGGCGTGGCGAAACATGGAAATAGAGCAGAGGGAAGAGCCGACTGTCATCGACACTCAGCTTCAGTGTCAGAGGGACGAAGCGGCTAATGTGCAGAGGGAGAGCACAGGCAAACCCAGTTCAGAGCTATAGAGTAACACTGGAATAACTGTAATCTGCTACAGGTGTTCAACCGAATAACTCAGATGAAGCTGTTGTCCTCCGAATCGTTTGTTTTTTTCCTTTTGTTCAGAGCCATTACCGGCGATTAGGTAATAACGCACACAAAATTAATAGTGGTTAAGGCTTTGGAATGGCAAGCATAAAAGAAGCCTCCTGTGTGGAATTCCTGTGGCTAGGTGACTCCTCCCTCCACCCCAGGGCTCCTTCCTAACACCATCTCTGTCGCTCTTTATACTCAATGTGTCACCTGACCTCCACCTTTGCTCCTTGGTAAAAGTCGTATCCGTCACAAGAGGTTTTGTGACAAAATAAAACGTGGCTGTTCGGAAATTCAGATTTTTTTTTTATTGTTTCATATCCCTGGAGGTCAGGTTGGGGATATTATTTCTGTAACCTTATCATTCTGCTCCTCTTTTGTTACTGAGTTTCCTTTCTCCTCCCATCTCCTCTTTGTATACCTCCACCCCCTCCTCTCCTCTTCCCTCTTCTCACTTTCCGCCGGTTTCTATTCTGTATCGATTTTGGATGTACAGTATAAATGAATTTTGTCTGCTATGAATTTATGGGGCCCTCCAGCATCCATAAATTTATCCTTCTCGATCTCCTCCAGTCCTAAATATTCGCTCCTCCGAGATACTCTGTGGAGCTTTGCATGTCTTCACCAATGGCAATATTTGAGCCGCACAAAGCCTGAGAATATGACATATTAAGCCTCGCCCGCATGCACAAACACATGCACGAGCAGAGACACACACACACACTGAGCACTCAAGGGGAATGAAACAATATAACATTATAATCGGGGGGTGGCTGTAGTTTGTGTTTTTCCCCTAAAAATCTGAGCCTGAGGCCTTTCCATTATTGTAATGCCTTACGCTTGCTATTTGCAGTGTGCTAGTAACCATGTGTGCGCGAGTGTGTGTGTGTGTGTGTGTGTGTGTGTGTGACTTATAGTAATTCTGCATCTCAAAGGAACTGATGATATTACTTCTAGCGGAGTTGATGGGTGCACACACACACACCCACACGCACACACACATACATTTTGAACGTGGCAAAATATTTCTACTTCTTACATTCATGCTGCCTGTGCCTTTGTGCCCTTTTCATATGAGCCTCACCTCTGAATGAGAGGGATTTGGTTGGAATGACAGATTTCCCCGGAGGTATCAAATACGCCAATTTACAGAAAAAAATGATAAAAAGAATAAAGAAGTGCAAACATTTATTTAGAATAAGAGAGCGAAGCAGATGAAAATGTTATTTTTGCATTATAAATGCCTCTTTCAAGAAGCCCTTACAGAGAGAAACATCAATAAATTAAATAGACAAACAATATTTGTGATGCTAATATGCAAATTATATGACATATATTAGATGAAAGGCAAAAATGGCACTATTTAACTGCTGGAGTGGAGGGTGAGCGCAGCACAGTGAATACAATTGGCGAATGAGCTTCCTGTTGTCAAACAAACAATTCTAAATTTACCCTACGTCACTCGTCAGCTGAATTCATCATTACGTCGCCTTCCCGTTGTATATCACTGTCGACAGCGTGAGAGGAAGTGCGAGGGCTAAATCATATTTTCATCTTTTCCCGCAGCTACAATTATATATTTAAATATTAAGATTAATTAACACCGCATCCTTCATCTTCCTAGAGAAAATGCAAAAGCATATTTTCACACTTTGTTGTATGATAACTTTTAAAAGCATTCAATTTCTCAGACTCCGCTAACGCACTGGACACAGAGTGAGTATTGTTTCCATTGAACCCATCCTGGTGCCCAATAATTTGATAATGAATCAAGATGGTGATCAAAACGAAGCGTCTGCATACAACTTCAAAACAAATGGCAGCACTCATCTGGTTTCTGTATCAGGTTTGCAAAGAGCCTCTTTCCCATTGACTTTGGTTTATTGGATAATTTCCTAGTAGATCATGTGGAAAAACGAATTTCAGTTTAGCGCATTCAAATATACACATTCCAGTACTACCTAAGGAAAGGTGTTGAGAAACGACAGCAGAAGAAATGAGAGCGCAGTGGAAGAGAGTTAATGAATAAGTAAAAGGAATACGATGGGAAAATTAGATCAGAGTCCCTGCAGGAATCACAATCGAGTACCCTCTATTAACGCACAATGACACACACATACATCTAATCTGCAGTGGTGTCTCAATGGCCTCATCTTCCCTTTAGTTTCATTTTCCGACTCTCTGTTTTAGATGGGGGAGGGGGGGGTTGATGAAATGACAGAAGTTTTCTCAGAGGAGGGAACAGGACGTTTTACGCAGGTCACAGGTCGATAGCCCTGGGACAAGCACTTGCCATCGCACACACAGACAAGACCACACATCAGTGGACACACACATTTTGAGTGAGCTTTAAGCAGGAAGGCCAAAGGAATCCTGCGACCAATAGAGCCAGAGAGCAGAGACAAGAACCCAAATCCTCTCGTTGAGCCTTGATATACTCCACTGGATAATGCATTAGCAGACAATTGTCCAGCATTAGTGACACAATGTTGGAATTAATGGTTGTGTGATTAAAAATGTCAGTTCAACAGTGTTTTGTAGATTTTATTTGAAAGTAGGTGGGACATTTGTTCACCGCTACCTGTTAACACCATGTGATGAAGAAGTGTTTGTGCGCACTAACGTGTTTTATTTTATATTGTCAGTTTCTAAGACTATTCGGGGTGCGGATAAGAGCCCAGACAAAAAAAGGAAAATCAAAGACTGATGAATTATTGGCAGAAAGTGTGCCTCCTGGCGAGGCCTCTGTTCATTGGGATTTGTTCCCCAGTGAGCTCACACAGAATAATGATTGTTCACATGCCCCAGTTTGGATCTGGTAAAGAGGCAAATTAAGCTTTTCTTATTCATTTATTGTTATATCTTTTTTGCATATTTCTAGAGTTAAGCTCTAATTCACTTTCTAGCAATTTGTGTCTGTAATCTGATCTATTCAGACCTGATCAATACAAAATACGTTGTATATTATCACACTTTTATGTTCCTTTTTTATAGTATAGCCTCCTTTGTGTCATCTCCTGTTGAAATAAAACTGAGCTGGAGCTGAGACTATGAGGTTTGACTGTCTGCAAGGACAGGAACAACATTATGGACAATATAGTGCAAGCATACAGTAGCACAACAACGCTGGCATATGAAAAGATCAGTGGATTAGCTGTGTATGGTTTTAACTTTCCAGCAGACAACAAACTGACGCTAAACAGCTTCATAAACAAATCCTCCCCCCTGGGAGACGGAAGATTCACTATGTGGTCTATGTAAGAGTCTTCCTATCCTCTCTCTCTCTCTCTCTCTCTCTCTCTCTCTCTTTACCTCTCTTTCCTTAGCGAGTGTGCCTCTACACGTCTCCCCGCACTTTATTTGCCATTAAAAGGGCCTAAGCATTTCATTACAAGTATCGAGAGCTCCCACTGTGTCATTGAAGCCCGGAGCCGGCGTCGCTTTCTTTCTTAGAGATACTAATAAGTCCCTTATAATGTCGCCGCCACTAACAGCATCACAGGAGGGGCTGCATGTGAGTCCGTGTTTGTGTATTCTAGTAATACTGATGTAATCGTAGGCTCAAGCCCAATTAGCCTAGAGGGTAACTCTGTAATAATCCCTACCCCTGGGCATAATGGCCTATTAAAGCAGCAGTGGACAGAATAAATGAGTGTGTCTGCGGGAAACAGAAAGAGGACGAGAGAGAGAGCGAGAGCGAGAGAGAGAGAGAGAGAGAGAGAGAAAAGAGGAGGCAGGAAAGGAAAGAAAGAGGAGGGTCGTGAAAGAGACGATAGGGTGAAAAGAAATTGAATGACAAGGGCCATTGAAAGCTGACTTGTTCAAAGTGAACTTTCATTTCTTAGTTGTTGAATTTTGACCATAATAATGTATGTGTTGAATCTGCAGCAGTTACAGTTACTCCAATAATGAAACAGCCTGTCAATGCCTCAAGATACAAATGGTTCATCATACTTTCATTAAACAGTTGCGATAAACATTTTTAGGTATAATGGTTGATTATAGACCAATGTGACTTCAGACAATGTACTCACTGTGCCAAAATATAAGCAAATTACAAATGTGTGACCAATTCACTGTTTCATTGTTTCATCGAAGATCCATGCCTTTTCTAAATTGCTTATCGTTGGTTGGGTAGTAGATTACCCGAGCCCCAGGTAGATGTATTCGTTGACCACTCACCTGTCAGTAAGTCCACCTGGTTGTTCGTGGTCGCCCTCGACACGTTGATATGAACCACGATCTTGCCGTCGTCCAGGGAGATCTCCAGTGTGCCGTCGTCCAGGTTACTGAAGAGGAGGAGTCCGTCGGGGTTCCACGTGCGGAACTGGAAACCCACAGACACCGTGTTGTGATTGGCTCGGCCCGGCAGCTGCAGGAAGCTGGTGGCGTTGAAAAAGACCGGGAAGGTGTGGGTCTCCACACAGGAGAAGGACAGGTTGCGCTGTTGGGATTTAGAGAAAGAGGGATGACAGGAAGTCAGGAAACTGCTCTTCAAGATAAAGAAGTCGTGAATAAAGCTAATCGGCCGAGGCTACATCCACGATAACCTGCGTGGAGTTTGTGCGCAAAGGGAAAACAAACACAGTTGTCTAAGTTAGGCACTAATTGTCATCGAGCTTCTCCCACCCTGTGCTCTTCATCAAATCATTAGCAAACGCAGGATATCGAGCTGCCGTTCCAACTGTAGACGGTTCCTGATTGCCTCCCCTTGCACGAGTGTGTGTGTATGTGTGTGTTCCTGAAATTTGAGAGGGGATCCGGTCTGATTAGGAACGAGTGGCTGTGTGAGTCATCAGAGGGAATTAGAGGTGCAGCAATTAATGAACTTGATTAGTGTCTCCATTTGTTCAGTCAGTTCATCAGAGATCGAAGTCGATATAGTGGCTCCACTGCCGATAAGATGCGGGGAGACTTATGCATTGTCTGCGCCACTGCTGGTTTATTTGAACGGATATTTTTCCCCCTCGGTTTTAAAGAAGATTGGTGTGATGGTGGTGGCGATAAATTCTCCATCAAGAATCCATCAAAGACCAGAGAAGAACGTTCTGGTGCAGCGGAGACTCCCTCACCTCAACTTCCCCTTCAAACATGGAAGAGAAACTGTGGAAGCCTTGAGTTGTCATGAAAACTCAAAAGGGGTTATAGAGAGGACCCACTCCCGATGTAAATATATAGTATTTAAATATAAAGGGCTCAAACTATGGTCAAGAAAACAACGATTCAAACAATTTAAATGAAACGCACTACTGAAAACATAATTTCCATTTTACATATATACATAGATACACGGAAACTGGAGTTTTCGAAACTTTGGAGAAATCTCAGTTTACCGTTTGAGTGCGGATGAGAGGCCCAAACTCAGGGTTTGGACTAAAAGTTATTCTTTCAAAAATATGTAGATTTGTATGGACAGGGCAAACGTATTTCCTTTGTAAAAAATTCTAAGTACGGGAAAATACTTGATGTGCAGAAGTTACATCCAGCCGGCATCTACACAGCCATACGTTTGATGGGGAGAAGCGAGCATGCCTCATTCTGCTGTGATTCAAACCGAACACTGGACCTCAGTCTTTGTAGGCAGCCGAGGAAAAGCAGCCCTGAAGTCAAGAGGGAGCACGGAGACAGGAGGCAAACACACTGATGGGTCGGCTGTAAACGATTCATCATGAATCTGTTAAACTATTTTGGCTGCGGTGAATAATCTTCCCCCGCACTCGGGTCGGATGCAGAGCTAGTGTGACAATAATGAGCATGTTCAGTATTCAGCACATTTCCCTTACAAAGCTGGAGGTGTCCAGCTTCTTTCGGCGGGCCAGGTCTGTGATGTTGTCTCCATTGTAGTTGATGCTCTCCATGCAGCCTTTAAAGTTCTTCCTCCCGCCGCCCACTGGCTTCCCACTGTATGGCATCCCTCCAAAGCTCAGCTAAACAGAGGGCAGAGAGGTAGAGAGAGATGGGAAAAGTAGAAAAAAAAGGACATTACAAATTATTTTTAATTTCTACATTGTCTTCCTGTAGCAGCTGCATACATTTAACATGAAATGTTGAATTTTATATTCATAAATATTATTATATTCTGGCATAACACAATCAGGCATTACAGCAACAACATGTAAGGTGAAATAGGTTTTGTGTGTGTGAGAGATATAATACTAAGAGTATTTGTATTCTATGTGCTTCTTTTGGAAAGGTTGGTCTACTAGTTTTACTCCAGTGTGCCAATATCTGTATCGTTTAACGAGAACTGCAACACATGGAGACAAACCCTGCATTCCACAAAGACATTTGTTTTTCTATATTCTAATTTGCGACGGAAGTAGCGTTAAATGAACATTCAAATAAGTATGGCCCATGACGTATACTATTTTAACATTTGAAAGACTTTTTTAAAGGCTAAGATTCAGATGATCGACTTTTGAACCTATGTAAACCCTGCTAGCATTTTTTGTTATGTGGTGGCATAACACTCTGCTTGTTACAAATATTGTAGCGCCACCTTTAGGCCAGCGTGATTGAATTCACAGATGGATGGATGAGGTCACTCTTGCTTTTCATTAAATCCCCCAAAATCGCATTGGGTTTGTCGAAGACAGTGCTGGCAAAAATACAGTTATTTACTGTATAGCCACACATTTGGATATCAGTGATCACTGATGTGCCTGATGGCAGGGAGGGAGAAACCCATTAAAAGAAGAACAGAAGCCGGTGGCTTGTGGGGAACAGATGTGATCGGAGAAGGACTGAGGTGAGGAGATGGAGGCTAATAAACAGACATCTGGTGGGAAGCACAGAGCGACACGGAGCTGATGAAAATGTAAAGTGAGTTTCAGTTTTCAATTTTGTTTTGTACAAGTGTTCGGCTTGTTTTTCTTTTCCTTCAGCCATAGCACTGAGTTCTGAGGGGAGACAAGATGATGGAGGGTGGTGTGCAATTACCAGTCGATATGGGACTATCTCAGTGTGTGTGTGTTTTTGTGTGTGCGTTCATGTTTGTATATGTCTGTGGTGATGCTCCACTAGTCTTTGTAATTACTGCCGAGGGTAGACACAAATGCACCCTGATATTTAGTCACACACACACAGTCTCCATGAGGGAGTGTGTAGAAGAGATGGAGTACAGTAGTAGACTCTGAGTAAAAGCCGGCCACAATCTTGCTACCTGCAAGGGGACTCAGTCAATAACAGTGTTGGGATCCAGTCTGGGTTTACCACACACACACACACACACACACACACACACACACACACACACACACACACACACACACACACACACACACACACACACACACACACACACACACACACACACACACACACACACACACACACACACACACACACACACACACACACACACACACACAACCTCTTGGTTCACCCTGTTGGATAGATTTCCCTGAAGACCCCTTAATTCCACAGCTTAAGTTTAATTGGACAGCGGTTTGTCCTGCCCCATTTCTCAGTATCCTACTTAACACTGGAATAGATCAGCGGTATCAGCAGTGCCTGTTAACAGTCTCACACACAAACATACAAATATAAACACAAACACACACACAAGCATGCACTCATATATGGATTAACCAGACACTCACTCACACACGAATGCTTTCCATACCCATTATACATTCCAAAATCAATTTCCTGTTTTAAGTATTATTAGCTGAATGCTTTGCATTCCATTACTGAGTGACATTAATTATGTGAGTTTCATGGATTAGCATTATAGTACAGTGTGAAACCAATATCCAATTTCCTTTGTGGTATCACTGCACTGTGAAGGCAGAGGAGGTCGAGCTACCATCAGTAGTTGTTTAAAAAGGCAGTTGGAGAGTCAGTAGAGGTAATGAGAATCTGAAGTGAGAGAAACAGCATCTCACATATAGATACATAACGAGCAGAGATATACTTAGGTGGACATTGTCTCTCATAGGTTTGGGATAATTGGACTCCCAGCAGCTTTGGAGGCTGAAGGTTGTTTCTGACAACTGCTAAAACATAATATGCTGAGCACCTGTCGTCCCCGAGGCTCCTAAACCAGAGTTCTCACTCAGTTTCCTCAAGGACTGATGTTTACCTCCATCCATCATTACGTGACGGCATTGTCCTGACATTGCCTCGCCCGAGTCTATGAGGGGCCCTTGACACGAGAATCATCACTACACTGACTGTTGATGATTTCAATAACACCTATCAAGCTTTGCAGCAGCTTGGTCCATGGGATTTCTCTCCAGATTTCGACAATGATGATCTGCCACATTGCTCAATGTAAAAGCCTTTAAGTTGAGGAAACTGCGACCTCTGGGTACATGACTGTGATGAACATAAGAAGAAGCTTGTAGACAATCTAAAAACGTAATAATAAGTGTTATTAATTAAATAAGACAGCTTTAAATAGCTTCACAAGATCTAAATATGTCTTATGAAATCATGCCATCTCCATTTATTTTACCACACTTTGAGGCGTATCAGATTTTGTATTTTTTTAATCTGGTATCCTGGATTACATCAAATGAAATCTCCCTCCTGTCCCTTACATAATTTACCAAACTAGATTTGTTTTCAGATATTTCAAAAATTTAACAAGAACTTTCAATCTTCAGGAGTTGTACCTACAATTTTTCTTTTGGCCCCGTATATAAATGACCCCTTCTCACCAAAGTTCTTCAGAAAGTTGTATATCCTCCGCTTATTCCCTTTATGAATGACCACTCTATCTTTTTTTAATTCATACAGTACAAGACTAGGTGTGTCTTCTCCAGACACACTTATATCACCTGTGGTGTTCCTCAAGGTACTATTCAAATCTAACCTCCACTCAGTTTTGTCTCTCATTACTTGTCGTACAAACATTAGGTTGTGAATCGCCTGTACTTTTAAAAAGTTGAACAATGACAAGACTAAAGTGATGGTGTTTAAACCTGAAGCTCAACAGGATTGTGTGAGCTGTATCTTAGTTTCCCAGGGTTTGCTGTTTAGCCCTGTGGCCAGAAGTCACTTTGGATTCACACCTGAACTTTAAATAAATTGTTCATATTTTAATCGCCAAATTGAAATATCTCTCAAATCTGGATGGTGCCACAAATTAAGTTGTTTCTTTCTTTCAGTGGAATCCCCCATTTGTACAGAATACCCCTGTAAAGTTTCTTACAAGAACTAAACAACCCAAGAACATTTCTGGCCTAACTCCACTGGTTACCTGTGGTTTTAAGAATTGATTTTAAAATGTCATTCCTTGTTTTTAAGTCACTGAGGGACCATGTATTATCGACCTTCCTCCCTCTTACTGCCCTGCGTGTACTCTGCAGACAGGCTCTTTCTCTCTGTCTGCGGAACCAGGAAATTACCAGACGGACTTCCACCTGAGGGAAATTGCATAAGGACTCCATTTGTACTACCACTGCCTGCAGGGAAACAGGGTACAGTATGTGAATCATGGGTTAAACAAATTGACTTGACTTAATGTTTGCTTCTCTAATGTTAAATGAGAATTTGATTTACCGAGGGCACATTGTGTTGACCTTTTAGTAAAGCAGGGTATTTAACAGTAACTACAATGAATATAGTTGTTCTTTAAACGGTCAGCTGCTCTGGACTGACATCAGGTCACACACATTAAGGCATCACTCAGAAGAAACTGAGGTAACTGAATATTTCAAATGACATTTTAGTTATGCACGTACTCCGTGGTCTACCAGTCTCCTTTTCACTGATTGAAGTCACACATGACTGCTTATCAGCGTGTGGCTGTTGAAATAGTTGGCATTCAAATGAGGTTTTATTAATATTACGTTGAGATGATTTGTTTTATGATATGTTTGAGCAGCAAATGTGATTTTGACACTTGTAAAAATGGCTTATTCCACTGTCACCTCCTGTATCTGTGTTTAAACGCGTATAAACATGTGTATTATTAGGTCTTGTTAGGTCTCATCACGTGCTCCTCACCTCATAGTCCAGATCTAGATGGTCAAACTCTCCGTTGGTCCTGAAGTGCTGCGTGTGTCTGTCCAGGGTGAAGTTGACGTTGCGGCGGTAGCGTTCGATCACCACTGAGTGCCAGTGATTGTCATCCAAGAGGCTGCCAGTGGTCACGGAGGTGTGACCCAGGATCGAGCCGTACTGGTTGCTGCCTGTAAACGACATGTTATAATAGCATTTAGCAATAAATCACAGACTGTGAATTAATCAAAATGACGAGTCAAATATGTGGGAGCAATTGAATATATTTTTCAAAGCAACGCAAGTAATTTCCCAAAAGGTGAAGTAGGTCAATTTACGTGTAAAGCAAACTGCATCATAATACATAAGAATATTTTTTGTAGGACACCTGAAATGTCTTTATATTCATAAGTTAAGTAGTTGAGTCATTATATTCCACTGTTCTGCAGCAGCGAGACATCCTTGAGGTTTAAACCAGATCTGTCAATAAAGCAGCTGGTCAACAGCAGTAAGTGATGCTCCACACACGTACCGATCGTTGGGGCTGCTGTTTACACTGTAGAAGCTACAAAACCTGTGTCTGTGCTATTTATCTTAAGTGATGATAATTTCATCACTTTCCTGCCTCCTTAAAAAATAGATTTCTGTACAACAAAACGTTAACAGCATTAACACAGTGAGGATATGTTCATATTTTCCATGCTGTAGGTCACAGATACAATGATAATGAATACTGACACAATCACACAATCACATCATTGCATTCTGTACCATAGGGTTAGAACCATTCCTGTATCTGTAATATGTATATGTGATTAATGAATGTATGTCGGTGAGGTGTATAAGATTAAGATTAAGATGCATTTATTCGTCCCAAACACATGCACAGACATGCACAGGCACACTCATGCAGGTAGGGAAATTAACCTCTGCTTTTAAGTTTGAACCCAATAGCACAGAGCAGTGAGCAACCATGTACGGCGCCCAGGGAGCAGATGTTTGGGGAGTAAGGTGCCTTGCTCAGGGGCACTAGACAGGGTAGGGAGAATCCTGTTGGATTTTTGGACAGATCAATCCAGGTTCCGCTTTTTGTTGTTTCTCCGTGGAGTCGAACCAGAGACGAAGCAGAGACCTTTTCTGCCCATAGTCCAAGTTTCTGCCACTAGTCCACCGAAGTATCCATCTATCTATCTATCTATCTATCTATCTATCTATCTATCTATCTATCTATATCAGTCAAATCTTAACTGTAAAATGATCTGCTTAGATGCCGACAGCACTTGTTTCTGGTTAAGTAAAAAGAGTCGTCAGGTTTAATACAGAAGAAAACACACAGTTTGTTGATTCAAAATTTAACCAAAACCATTATCTTTCCCTAATTTTAACCAAAGGGCTTAAATTGCTGAGACCCAACCACAAACGCGGACAATAGATGCTTGGTTCGTGCAGTAATCAGAAGGTCAGTGGCTCAATCCCCATCCCCAGTGGCCTTGGCCAGGACAAGACACCGAACCACAAATCGCCCCTGATGGCAGTCTCATCAGTGTGTCACCCTGCCGCCTGTGTGTAACTGCGCCATCGGAGTGAAATGGTGAATGTGACTTTGAGTGGTTATTAAGGGCCAGGAATGCTCCCTATGAATGCAGTCCATTTACAATGCTGCAGTTTAGTTGCACTCCATTTAGCATGTTGCACTTTAGAGGAATTGAACGTAATTTCGAGGTGACAGGGCTGCTTGACAGACGTGGCATAAATTTGATTTCAAGAGTTTAGGGTTATTGGCGAGCCATAAAAGATTGTAATAATCACACTGTCAGTGAGCCGCAAACTCACCCAGAGCAGCTGCAGGCATTCGACTGAGCACCTATTACATTACTAGTATCCGACCGACAGTCCAAACAGAGGAGGAGGACTGCTTGAGTTTGTATTTGAGTGTTTTCACGAAACATGTTAGCTATCGATAGAAATACTTTCCTTACTTTCATGACATGAATGTGTTGCTCACCCAGGTTTATCTGCAACAGCAGCTTTGCCTTCTGCAGCTCCAGGGTGATGTAGTCTCCCTGCTGCCCTTCGCCGTGGAGGATCACACCCTCACTTTCTGACGTCTTGAACCTCAGTGCAATCACATCCTTGATGATCTTCATCTTCTTCATCTGCACAAATGTTTTGGTTATTACAAAATTATTACAACAATACAATCATACATATCATTTTTTATATTATTTACAAACTTAACTAGAGAATTTAGAATGCCTGCCATGAGCTGCCTGCTCAGAAAGGATTTATTCCAAGTCGTATTTTATTTTATTTCTTTTATGGTTTTGTCAAAATACCACGCAAAAAGCAAGGTAGTAAATCCTGCACCTTAAAACGATACGAGATCACACCCTGTCCATCGAAGTTGATCACGTCCGCCCCTAAAACAGAGAGAAGACAGAGAAACAACAGAGATACAGAGAGAGAGAGAGAGAGAGCGAGAGAGAATAACAAGGAAAGACAAGAGAAAGAGAGAAAGAGAGGAATTAGTCAAGCCTCAAGTCAAATCTGTCATCCCAACACTTTTATATCACCTGGTAAAAATAGCTATTATGTTATGTCAGCATGAAGAGGCAAAGGGCCTCTGTTGAAGTGTTGTATCTAGCGCCTGTGTTTGCCATCTGACTGTGTAGGAAGGGAAAAAAGCCAGGTTGCTATAACTGCGATAGAGACTTTATTCTTTCAGATGAAAATGTACCCAAGTGGTATTTTCTTAGAAGACATTTTGACATGTCGCTGTAGTAAAAGTAGAAGTGTAAATAACAAAATCCACGATGGCTGAATGTCATTTAGCTGCTTTGGTTTCACGTTGTCCCGCCAGAGCACTGCACTGGCTTTGCTGTGAAACTTGAATAAAAACAGAGACACCATTAATATGAATACTTCTACCTGTGCTTGTATTACTATGACAAGTCAAAATATGGAAAAAGCCTCTAGCAAAAAAATATTTCAATAGTTTTAAATTTATGCCAAACAAATGCAAAGCGGATGCAGACTCAAAATGCACTGCTACGAAAATGGCTCTCAGTGAGAGGTGACATATGTTGACAGAAAAATAAATATCTTCCACTGCAGGTTGTGCATCATATGTGTTGGAAATGCATTGGTTTCTTTGAATCTTCCGCACGTAGGAACCACTTAAAGTTGAATGGCGTGAATTCAAATATGTATGCAAATAATTTTTCCAGGCAATTAGATGTGATCATTGCAAGTATGAAAACTTGACCCCAAAATTATTGGCTGATAAAAGTTCGACCAAAGTTCAACCCGAGCAGAGATCAGGTCAGCTAGATTTGAAAACATCTGTGTTGGTGTGCAAG
Source organism: Pleuronectes platessa (assembly GCF_947347685.1). NCBI lineage: Eukaryota > Metazoa > Chordata > Actinopteri > Pleuronectiformes > Pleuronectidae > Pleuronectes > Pleuronectes platessa. Next base: position 10,883,489 of record NC_070645.1, read on the forward strand.
GCATGTTAGACACCCCCGCTGCCTTTACACTGAACTCCAGATAATCCCCTGAAATCATTATTATAAAGGCAAAAGTGACGAGGCAAATGTCAGAGTCAGTTGCTCCAGACTTTCCAATGATTTCCAAGTTGATATTATATTATATTATACTGCATTACATTGCATATTGCAATCTGACACTGTTCACTGTCCTGCATTTCACTTTTTATATCTTTTATCTATTATATATATTTTATTTAGATATGTTTATGTCTAAATAAATGTTACTTTGTATAAATATTAGAAAAAGGGAGTAAATAGTGAGTAAATATATATTGTTTATTTTTATTGCTTTTCTTATGTGTGTTGTATTTATTGTGTTTGTATGTTTTTATGTTCCATGTTCATTGTATGCACCAATAACCAGAGCAAATTCCTCGTAGGTGTAAACCTACTTGGCAATAAATACATTCTGATTCTGATTCCGATGTTGCATTTCATTCGATAGGTGTGAAACTTAAAAATAACTGCCAAAGGACAATACAATTCAAGCCCATTTGGCGACATGGGTCGGCGCTGGTGTTGATGTGCTGTAAATAAAAACGTGTGATGTCCGCAGCAGAATTTATACGTCATGTGCTGCCTCCTGGGGGCGGTACCCAGGTGCCACGCTCCAGATGATTTCCCTGTTATCGTGAAAACGTCTGAAACAAGCCGGATTGTCCTGCGTCATTCTCCAAAAGAGTATGTCCGGACAATGGGCTCATGTCTAAACATGGCTTTATTTAGGCTGAAAGTGAAATGCTAAAATCTGAATATTCATACCTTTCTATAAAAACGACCGCGGTTTCAGATAAAGAAAATATCCTCGCTTAACAATCTGTCGTGAATTTACAATACACTTTGACTCATGCAGGTTCGAGGGTTTTATATAACAGAAGAGACAGAGAGATGCAGAGGGCGGAGAGGACACACGCAACAGGATGGAGGAGATTTGGTGAAGACGTTAAGAGCAGAAGTAAAGTGCAGTGTTTGAGGCACTCTTCAATCTTACTGCCGTCACCCCAGCTGCTCAAGTGGATTGTGGGGAACATGAGTGTGCGGTGTGTGTGCGTGTGTGTGTGTGTGTGTGTGTGTGTGTGATGGTTGGTGAAGGTAGAAAAGAGTGTTCAGGATAAGATAGGATAACAGGACTTGGGAAACTGACATACTCTTGCACAGTCACCTGCTCTATTGCTTATTGCTTCCTCACACACACACACACACACACACACACACACACATACACATACACATACACATACACATACACACACACACACACACACACACACACACACACACACACAAGCCTGTCCTCTTATAATAAACACCTGGGGAGGGCGGGTGGTGACGGTGGGGGTGTTTGGCGGAGGTGTGTGGGGGTGGGGGGGTTGGGAAATGACATCTGTTCCTTTTGTTCTAACTTCAGTGCTTCTGAAAAGATCTCACGCTGCCGCTCACTGGGTACAAACACGTGCCTCTCCGCACTTTCTCTCGCTCTATTTGTTGCTCTCGCTCTCTTTTTCCTTTTTGTCTCTCTCCGTTACTCTCCTCTCTGCCCCACTTGTAATTTGTCTCGCCCCCATCCTCATCCGTCCATCACTTCATTTGCTTTCTCCCCTGCTCTATCCCCGGTTCTTTCAACCCCACACCTCTCGTCATCATCTTGGGTCATGGGCGAACGTTGCAAACACTGGCGCCAGCTGACAGGTTTCCAATTGTTTTATGAGATCTACGTCTGGGTGGTGCTGCTCAGGAGACACTTGCCAGCTGAGCTAAGTGCTCCATGTCAGGAGGGAGGACTTTATGTAGGACGGAGGGCCTTTCAACCACCTGCAGGTCACCGGGTGGTGGAGAGTATAAAGGAGAAAGAGGCACGAACGCAGTTGTGATGCAGAGTAACATGGGGGGGTGTACATCTCTATCCAGGGCAGCTGTGATGGTGATGCCTGTGAGTCGTCAAGGTTTTCAGACCCTGACTCAGGAGACCGTGCCATTTTGGACCCTGACCCAGATGGCGGTCCTCCAGCAGAGATGTGAAGCGCATGAGGGTGAACGAGATTCCCAGATGCATGTGAGAGCCAATGTAATCTTTAAATAGATGAAACTGGCAGTTAGTATTTATCAGAGGATGGAAATTGGAGGCTGATTTCACTTTCAAAGCCCCAGAAAAATGCAACTATATAAATAATGTTATGGCTGTTTACCGCACTTTAGTATGTAGTATAGTGAAGAGCACCGCCGTATTTCCTGGTGGCCTGAGGGTTATTTCCCAGTGTGAACATTCAACTTGACCCATGATAATACAGGCCCTTGATAACATAGCAAGCGAGAATTAGTTCATTTCAAAATAAAGGCAACTTCAGTGTCAGATAATTGATAATTGATAATTCAAAGCGATAATTGTTGTATTCTGCAACAAGAGGTAGTAATGGTTTTATTCATTTTAGGTCTGTGTACCCAGAGTCATGAGCAAGACACTGAACTGTCTGACACCCACCTGCTTATAAACACATGTATCACAGCTCGTTCTTTTTTTTTGCTAATCAGCCAATTTTCAGCGACACGACCGAGTTGCCACCTGCGAGGCAAACTGAATGTGCAGTTAACTGGCATCTAATAGAGCTGGTGTTTAATTGTATCCACGGCCATAGGTTTCACTGCACACGCGGCAAAGTAATAGGCTGGGAGCACGAAAAACGCAGGTTACTTGCAGTATGAGCGACCTTTGCTTAACTTTGAAAGGATTCGCCTGCTTTGTATAACTGGAAACTGAATATATTTGATTTGTTGAACACAATATTCTAATTTTAGATTTTACTCTACGTTTTGGTGTAAATCTTGTCATTGTTTTTGTTATAGAATAGGGGAAAAAAGCAGCAAAATGTAATCACTCAATTACCGCATGATGAATATAAGTGTTCTGCTCTGTGATATTATATTCACGCCTCCCTTTACTTAATACATATCACACCCCTGAGCCTGAAGACAACAATCCTCTTTCGGCTATTTATGCGTTTGGCCTCGGTCCGACTGCCGAGATAGACGCTATCCATAAACAAAATCTACATAAGTACATTTCTAAGACTCGACAGATGACGGTGATACATCATCCCGACAACAGATCCTGGAGTACCGTCGGCATAAATAGGCCACAGGTTGAAGTCAGATTTGATATGCTTGCCTCCTTTGGAAATTCGACTTGCATGAGAGTGATTGAGTTTGTACAGAAAATTGAATTTGCACTCCCCTGTTTCCGTCCGACTCCGCTTTCTCTCGCACATACTGGCTCCAATATATATTTCCTGACTCATCTATGAAATAATTGATTTTCTGTTGATCCTATGTTAATCAAAATGGAAATGAGCATGTAAATCCCGCGCAGCACGGCGGATCATGACTCCTTTATAGCCTCCGGGTCTCTGGCACAGGCACATACACACACACACTCACAGCTTTTTATTCCACAGTCCATACGAGTCAGATTAGGGTACTGCATTAAATTTTTGTACAACCCAGAATTATCTTGTACCACCAACATTTGATGATTATTCTGGGAGCATAGCATCTACAGTACATTTGCCTCCTCCTCCTCCTACCACTTCTTTTTTGTTCTTTTTCTTTTCATCCTCCTTGCTTTCCCTGTCCTCCCCCCCTTTCATCTTTGAATTTGAGAGAAGAGAAACATTTACAAGTTGACTATAAAGGGGGTTTTACACTTTACGTTAATTTACTCTGGTGTGGTTTATGAACTAGATTCAGTTTATTTTCACACGGAGACAACATATAGGCCTAGAAAAAAAAACGATAATTGTAGCTTCTGTTGTTAACCTCAGACAGAGTTTATAAAAAGTATCCGTCTCTCTAATCAAATGGTCAAATCCAAGGTCTCAGCAGCATTAGAGGCGGAAAAGAGAGAGACTCATTATGTATTCCTATTTTTACTCCGTCTCATTCAGTCTAATTCCACCGCTGTGAATGTTGTCGGGATTTTAACTCGAAGATAAAAATTAGAATTTTCTGTTTTTTATTTCTTATATATCTTGATAGCTGTCATATAACATATTTTCCACAGCAGACATGTTGTCTTAGTCAGGAAAGCTTCTCCTGAAATAGCACCTGCACGTCATACCTGATCTTTATTGTCGTGGTCACAACAACAAATATGCCGGGTGCACCAGTGGCAGCGTACTGGACCAGGTAAGCTTAAGAAACAATCAAATATCACCGTGTTCCAATAAACATGGAAATGAAAATACTTGAAAAAAAGAAAATGACAGTGACAATCAGTTTCATAAAACAGGCTCTTGTTTGTGCCAAGGGATCCAAGAGGAGCCTTCGAAAGTTAAAAAAAAACTACTTTGTGCAAATGAAAGCTAGATTAGCAGTCGTGCACAGGAGCAACTGAAAGAGAACCAAGTGCCCAGCATTACCTTGCCCCTCTAGCTTGTGGCTGTGGACATTTTCAAGAGAGTCAGTGAGCCAATTATCCAATATTGTGACAAGCTGGATTTGAGTTTTCATCCCTAATCATGGAGGTCAAGAGAAGAGAGAGATCTCCACAGACATGTATCCAGAGCAGGTAAACCTACTGGCTCACTGGAATTTTTTTTTTGGGGGGGGGGGGGACACTGAGACTCTGGCAGCTACATTTCCCCCTCATTTGCACGACTTTGACCCCCCTCCTCTTTGGTCGCTCCACAAGCCAGCCAAATGGTGCAAAGGTTTTGAGAGTGAACATCCTCCTGAATAACCTCAGTTCATTTAGATGACACACCCCTCAGTGTGTCCTCACCGTAACCCCCACCCTCTTGATCTTTGTACAACGCCATCTAACTTCCTCCTTTGCTCCCGTCATAATAACTATAACCACTAGTGGCTGCCTAACAATATCATGTAATTGAATTCTGCCGGAACAGACCTGTAATGTCATTTTTGGGAGGCGGACGGTCTAAGCATAACAATTATTGCTACTCTTCTCTACTGCGGTATCCCATGACAGTGTGACAGAGAACCAGCATGCACAGCACCATGACCCAAATAAATTGCTTGATAATCAAAAGAAATGGAAATCGAAAGAGATGAGATTCTGTCCTTTCAAGAACCTTCCACACGTTCAGATGGCAATTACAGCTGGCGGATGGTGTCCTCTAGTAGACCCTTTTTTTTCGCAGGAGCCTGGCTACCTGGCAGGTTGTTTGAAGACTACCAAAACGTCTGTGGATGAGCTGTAGAGTAACTGTCAGTAACTTTTACATAGAGCAAGCTAGTGACAAATAGTGACAATCAGTTTTAAAAAGCAAACTCGGACACAACCCCAGTTCATCAACTTTTGTTGCAGGTATTGCCTGTGCAGTATCAGATGCACTATTTAACGATGTCCTGCCAAATTCTGTTTACGTGTCACACAACACTGCCGGTGCTTGACAGCCGGCTCGACTGTTCCGGAAGATATTGATCGTCCCTACATATTCTCTATAAAGCTCAGAGCGAATCTTGTTGAGTTTTTCCTGCATGGCCTGCTTTACAGTGAAAAACTTTTCTGCATCAGTGTCCATAGTTATCTTAGTCTGTCAGTGTGCAGGATGTGGATGTCTGAAAATCTATCTTCTCTGCCTCCGTTGTGGTCATTTCTCAAAGCAGGAAAGAACAGAACAATCGCAGTGATCCTGTGTGGCGCTGTTCACAGATGAGGTGGCTTCATAGAAAATGTGGCATTGAATAATAACGTGCATATCTGCTAAATATAGTCTATATCCTGTTTTCATGGTCCACAGTATAATGTGCGAGAGGTTCAAGTGACTCTAATAAGTTTGATTTACGGAAACACAAAAGCACCTAAATTCATATCAAGTGTATAATTTAGTGAAGTTGTGTGTGTGTGTGTGTGTGTGTACGTCATTGTGCATCCGTTGAACATCTAATCATCTTTATCAGTGATGACTTTCATTTTATGTGAAGGAAATGAAACAAGGGTCATATAATCAAAAGGCTGACGCCTGACTGACTGACTGCAAAGCAAATGTGCTCCTGTAGTCACACACTGACGCACCCACTCATGGTGTAACGGCATCTGCGGGTTGAAAGATATATACGTGTGTCACTCATAACCGAAATTTATGCGGCGCTATAATTGGAAATTGTTATCAAAATCAATTTGGCGGCCTTTAATTGGATGAGAGCAAAAAGGCTGTGGGAGTCAGTTCCCTGGATGATACATTTGTTAGACAGCGAGAGACAGGGTGAGCGTATCGGTGTGAGTCTGTCAGTGTGTAACTGCACAGCACATCGCTGCACACTGAGGTTTTGTGTTTATATTAGTCCAGATAGGGTTTTAATCTGGGTTTGTGTTTGATTGCTATACGAAGGTGGCTTGTCATAAAGAAAGAAACCTGTTGTGACACGATTGGACTGACATATCGTCATTAGGGCTCTCCCTGTGGAGCTGTAATTATAGTGGTCCACACTGAGAGCGTGTTTGTCACCACACTCACAGTAGGAGCAGCCGTAGACTTCGATGCGCAGGCCGATCCGTCCCTCCTCGCTCCAGTCCAGCGGGACGAGCCGGAAGAAGCGAGCCACGATTCCCTGCTGCAGCTCGTGGCGCACGGCGCTCTCCGAGTTGGAGTTCCCAGAGAAGGCCTGCGAACACAAACAGTCACGTACACACATAGACACAGACACACACACACACACACACACAATGAAATTAAATACATCAAAGCCGCAATCCTGCAGTCAAACAAACAGCTTTGGGACTCTGTATTTTGTTACACTCATCATATTCCGCCCTAAAGGTTCACACTCCCAAAACATACAAAATAATTAGGAGGCTGCACATCTAATATGGCTTCCACGAGACAGCCTGGCTGCTGGGGGGGCATGAAGAGGAAATTGTATCGACGTTGAAATTCAGGTATATTCTCTCTGTGGTCACATCACTTCATGTTTAGGCTGATTTGTTGGTCCCTGAGGATTCATGGCTCGTGACTGATGAGGTTTAGATTTTCTCGTCATATTAGAGACGTCTTCTACACATCTGAGACTGAAATCTTTGCACATAAAAATTGATTTATTGTCTACAAACAAAACTAATATGTACAAAGCAGGTAAGATAATGGGCCAATGGCTGTTGAGCTGCATACTTAACTACGCACATACACACACACACAGATCGTCAAAGACAGAAGATCAAACCTATGGCTGTTGTCTTATGTCACAATACACTTTCTGACATGTACTGTTTAGAAAGGAAGCAAGGTAACTATTGCCGGCAATGAGGCAACAACAACAAATGTCCTAAATCCAAGGGCAAGTTATATTTAATGGGTCTTAAACTAAATCTTTAAAAAGACTTTGCAAGAATTCAATAAAAAAATTGCAGGGCTTGCATTGTCATCGTGATTTAAAGGAGACATATGAATACACATGATGATGCTTTATTCGTGATGATGTATTTTGTGTGTATAATTTCAGCAAAGTTAAGAAGCCTAAGGTCTCTTTGCTCTTCTCCCCCCCAGAGCACTCTGAGGCTATGAAATGATGAAAGTGATGGAGATGCCTTCACCTCTCTTCCCCTCTTACCTCCTCTCCTCTTCTCCCCTAATGTCTCTCATTTCACTTGACCTTGCACACAATGCAGAGAACGTCCACCTGCCCACTAATCCACCTCACCATAGCCCCTGCATTATTGACACTTCTGTGATTCCCCCCTCCTCTCTGAAATAAACATACCCACCACAACCCCTCACCCCATGCGTTCCTTCTACACATACACACAGACGAGTTGGCACGGGCTGCTGTGGAGGAACACTGTGCATAGCCTAGCAGGTAACTAGACAAGAGCAAGACTCTAGACGGCCATGTGTTATCCTCGATAAGACATGCAGTGGGCAGGGCAGTGAATGAGTGAGGGAGGGAAAAGCTCCAGCTCAAGACAGTGTGCTTTAAGCCGACTCCTCTGTGACCCAAATGTGCACCCCTGAAGATATGCTATCAGCAGAGCAGGAGATGGTCAGGAGTTCACCCTCAGCTCAGAGCCACTGAGTTTTCCACTGTAGCGCGGGAGTGGACACAAGGGGAACGGTTCCTCTATCTCCTCTCTCCCGTCACTTTCAGTTTTAATCTGTATTTATCCAGGAAAGGTTAACTGAGCGCACAAACACACACACACTTCTTTTTTTCTTATTAGCACCCTGCTCAAAATTCACCCTGCTCCACATGAGTCATCAGGGAGACCTTCAGCTTTCTTTAACTTCCGCTTTCTGTAGGTGCACAGGTCCTGAAGTTCCGGGTTAAAGGTTCAGTGTGTGGGACTTAGTGACCTCTGGAGGTGAAGTTGCATGTTGCAGCTGAACACCCCTCACCTCATCCTCCCCTTCCAAACATAATAGAGAATCAGTGGGAGCCTTCCGTAGTCATACAACTCACAAGGTTTTTAGTTTGTCCAGTCAGGGCTTTCGTAAAAAACATGGCAGCCTCCGTAGAGAGGAGCGGCTCCTGATGTAAATATAAAGTATTTAAATGTAAAGGGACCATTTTACAGTAAAGATTGTTTTGTTCAATTTATAAGAAACACACAAGTCAAAACAACAGTTGGATTATTTTATATTCAATTTCTCCCAATAGATCCCACTCAACTAAATCATACACCCTGAACCTTTAAGTAATGGATCAGAAGAAGCCTTCTTTCCTTTTTATCTCTCACAACACAAGTCACTTTGCATTCAATTTATTTTCCATGTCACATTCTATTGAGTTTGTAGGTAATTCATCTCCAATGGTCTTTTATAAAAGTATTTACACAACTGAGGTAGTGACTGTATACACAAAGGGATGAAGTGTCCCTAGCATTGTGCACAAATTAAACCAAAATACACTGGACCCAGGTGCTGGTGTCGAGGTCTCACTGATACATGCACTCAACCAATCATGTCTCAGCTGTCAATCATGATGTTTCACCACATTTACAGCATCAAATAAGTAATGAATACAAATGGACTGGACTGAGGACTTGAATGAACTATGAAAATGAGAAAAAAAAAAACTTTGAGAAAAATATACTAATGACTATATTTTGCTCCATGTTCCATCCACTTAAATGTGATGATGGTTTGATTTTTTTGCCTTTGTGGAGCTGTCATGTCGTATATCTGTACATAGAGTCTATGAAATGCCCTTTTGTCACCAGCTATTGAGATGACACTTATGGTTAATACGGTATAATGTCACATCCAAGGCTATTCAGGGCATGGGAGCAATTTTCTCACTCACACCTTTTATGCATCTACTCTGGTATCCTTATTCGTCCTTCACCATTTTGTTTGCAAAACGCCAGTGCTCCTTGGTAGGAGACTGAGGCACATAAAGCATGTGCACACATGCAAGCCCATATGGATTTGTGCACACAGGCAGAACGACCTGCGTACCACCGAGCCATTTAAACCTCTCAGAAACGTTAGGCCTGATATCACCCTTAAGCTCATCACTGTACATAGCTGCAAACACAATCCTCTAAAACTTTGAGGACTGTATTTCTGCTGAGTATTCGGCTTACTGCTGAATGCCCAAGACTTTACTTCTTTTTGTCCACCTGACACTTTCGTCTCCTTGCCCTTGTCAAAGTGTAAGCCCGAGAGAGCGAACGGAGGAGGGAGAGCGGGAACAAAACCATTTTTCGTCTCCACGCCAAAGCTTCGTCGCCCCCCCCCAACCCCTTTTTCCAGCTTCCTTCTTTTATTTCTTTATTGTGTTCATCCCTCTATTCAGCACTTATCTGTGCTTGGCTGAATGAACAGCTCAATTCAAAAGGCATTACTATGCAGAATGGTGAGGCGGGAGGCAGGATAGGGAAGGGAGGAGGAGGAGGAGGAGGAGGATGAAGAGGTGGAAAAAACCAATGGATGCCCAACATCTCGCGAAAGTCTGCCCAGTCAACCATTTAATTCCCTCTCCTCCGAAGTCCAATCATTAACCGGCAGGCCGATGAGTGAGTGGGAATTTGTGTGTGAGTGTGTCACCGCATGTGTTGTGTATGTGTAGCCGTTAAAGTCAGATTATGCGTGGATGAGTAACTGTTGGGCAACTTGAGAGCTTAGACACTTTGACGTTTTCTTTAATCAAGCACTGAGGTAATTTACGGCAACAAAGGCCCCAAAGTGTCAGAGGTGACTTTCAGTTTCTTACTGTGAGTGTGTGTGTGTGTGTTTCTGTGCATTTCTCTTGCTTCCTCGGGACCTTCTCCGGTATAAACACTGACCTTGTAGGGACCAATAGTCGTCATCGGGACCAAAGCCCCAAAAAATGTCATTTCTGGTGATGAGTAAGCTGGGATTTGACATTAGGGCTAAGTTTGAACTGGTTATGATTAAGGTCAGGTTTTACAGTGTGGTTGAGGCTATCCACACAGAATGTTAATCAGCACAATGAGCCTCAGGCAAGAACATGTTCATATTATTATCCAAAATTTCTCCTACATTTGTTCGTAAGGAGAGTTTGTACCAGCATTTTACATTAACAAATGTTTTATATCTTCGTAAAAGTGTGTAAATGACGTGTATAAACATAATGAATGCCAGGTTGGTGTATTTGAGCGAGCGTGCATGAGGATTGCAAATTAGCATAGATAATGCCAAATGTCATTCATATAAAAGGACCCCAAAGACCAAATAGAAGAATAGAATAGAAAGCTCTTATTGTAATTTCCACTGATATGACATTTATAATACCACTCCACTAGGTGCAAAGGAAAACATTCACATTTAGAATTTGAATTTATACTACAAAAATTGTGTGGCATAAAGTGCATAGATTTCACATGATTGTTGAACTGGACTTTACAAGTTTTTGGAGATTGAAGGTCTGCTCTCAAAGATCCAGAAAGTATGGGTGTGGCCTTTTTATCAGCATCTGCAGTGGAATCAAGAGATCGATTAAAGCAGCAGTGTTAATGCTGTGCATCCTGTGGATTGCACCATCACTGCAATAAGAAATGGCTCCATTTGAAAATAGCTTAAAATACTTGGTGAGAGCCAAGGGGAGGATTGATGACTGCAACAGGACGAGGTTAGAGGGGAATCGCTGCCACTGATATCGATGAAACAAATATATAATATGTGTGTTGAACTGGCTGGTATCTGCCGGTGCTGGATCGGTACACCTTCGGTCATTGTAATATTTTATAATATGCAGCAGGCTGAAATAATAATCTGACGTGTAGAGCACCTCAGGCCCCATCCACCTGTGAACTCTAGCATGGTTATAAATGTGCATATGACGCTTGTTGTTTGAGCACTCCTGTCTCGTCTGTTGGTTGATGAGGTGCAGCAGAGAGTTTAAGGAAAACATCAATAGTGTGTGTGTGTGTGTGTGTGTGTGTGTGTGTGTGTGTGTGTGTGTGTGTGTGTGTGTGTGTGTGTGTGTGCACATGCTTTAAGGATTTGTGTGTTTCCCTCCAGAAGCCTAAAATATTTAAATTGGATGTGTATATAAGATGCACATCAAACCCCTTTTAAAATGTACTGCTGTACTCAATCAAAAACAAAAATATGGGGCATTTGGGAATCCTTCCGTGAACCCCTATCGAAAAAAATATTTACTCTTAGTTTTTCTCGTGCCCCTGTGAGGACGATGTGCACAAAGTTTGGGAAAACTAAAAACTGAACTTTCTGTGATGTGAAACTTAATACGAGCAGACGTTTGTTAACCTTGTATCAAAACATTGCAGATCTGTCCCATGGTTCCAGCGATCTCTGAGATCAGTAAATGGAAATGCAGAGAGAGAGAGAGAAAGAGAGAGAGAGAGAGAGAGAGAGACTTGGGAAAACAAAAATAATGAGGGAAGCAGGGAGCCAGCCAGTGTCCTTGTTGGCCATTTGGAACGCAGGCGCTCCTGTCACTCATGAAGGAACAAGCTAATCACTTTACTACAGCTGGTCAACGAATACCCCGGTGGTCCGCTCTGTGTCACACACACATGCACACACATCGCTCGCTGCTTGAATGGAATACACATGTTCACACACTCACACACAGGGTGTAAGAGCATGCTGATGCAAACACACGTTCATGCAGTCAACACACGTAAGTACACACCCGTTATTAACTGGCTCAGGAGCAGCCCCTCCTTCCCATGCCTCCTCACTTACTTATTCTCCCTGGTTGCATGTTTTCCATTTCCTGAATGCGAATCTGTCATTTCTGTCTGTGTGTCTGTTTGTGTGACAGCGAAAATCTATCTATATGAGTGCAAGTGCATGTCGGTGTGCATGCATGTGTGTGTGTGTGTGTGTGTGTGTACGTCTCTGCAATGACAGCAAGAGACAGGAGTTCCCAGAGAACAGATCTCCAGATACTAAGAAACAACAATTGAAGGCCTTTTTCTGGCGTTTGCTTGTTGCTGCTGGACCCTTTGTTAGACAAGCCCAGAATCCGGGTCGGTGTGTGTGTGTAAGTGAGGATTTGTGTGTGTGTGTGTTCCTTCCTAACAGAAGCAGGGGAAATCAGTCCAGCCTCGTCTGGTCTTTTGTTTTTATCGACTAGTGTACGGGACAAAACAGATGGGCCATAGAGAAATTTGTGTTTCTGAGGCCCTGTGGGTGGCCATGGTGTTTGTATGTGACTTTCTTGTGCCAAGAAAACAGGTCAAAGTGTAGTAGGGCCAAATGTAAGTCATGAATCTTTAGATAGAGAATATGCGTGTTGGTGGATGCTGGTTATTCACCTCCCTTGTCTTGAAGTGTACGTCGCTGATACACAGCAGAGCTCAAGAACTGGGCTCATCGAACACAAACAAGTTGCCACACTCAGAGAGATTCCTCATCTCCTCTGGCTAGCATCTTCTTGACTAAATTAAAATACACAGTCTATCAAGCCACCCATTCGGGCTGGAGACCACAAACTCGCTGTGCTGCAGGCAGAGACTAAGTAGGTTGTGATTTGGGCGCACAGCAAATGAGAGGCTGAACGAAGAACTCCATCTGAGCTGTATCCTGCAGTGTCCTCTATTATCATTTGTTTTTTTGCATCTAGCCTATTCTTGATTGTCTCCTCTTTCGGACGGTTTCTTTTCAATGACTAGAATTGTACTCAGTAGAGCCAATAAATCAGCCAAGGCCCAACAGTTCTCTGAAAAACTTGATCTGGATTCTTATGTAAATCGACCCCCGATTGCACACACTCATCAACAATAAACATCCTCAATATGGCTGACAGTATTTTTCCATCAGGAGCCATGAGTTTTTCTCTGAGAAACCGTGTTTTCACCATCAGTGGGCTGGCACATAACTCAAAGGCCCATTAGTCCTGTTAAATTCAAATCAAGCTCCGCCGACTGTCAGATAGAGCAGTTCCCTGAATGGGCCTAATTATTTTCATCGGGATGTACGTCTTACTCGTTAGGAAATTGTGAAAATGTTGATTACATATTATATATCCAATATTAAAGATAGAGATACAAATATAACTGGTTAATTCATCTTTTGAGTAATCTCGCTTACAAACCAACCAACCAACAAAGGCACAGGGATGAAAACATAACCTCATTGGCCGAGGTAATTACTGGTAGAATTAATGATATATTAAATAATCCTACTTATCTTCCTATATCTGCATGTATCCCCTGATTTAATATAGTCTATTACAGCTTATATTCGGTGTTTTCCACCTATTTTCTCCATTTCTATCATCTTCCACCATTATCCTTCAATACTATTTGAGGAAAGTGCTGCATTGTAACCATTTACTGTATATCTGCCATTTTCACACTCTTTAATGAATACATTAGATCTGAAGTGTATTGTATTGTATCTTATTCGTGGAGGCAAGGTGCTCTGACTGTCCTTAATGGTATTCTAATGGGCCGGGAACAGTATCATACCTCTTTTTGTGGGCGTCACAGCCATGTGTTCCTGATCGAGTTCAGTCTCTCATTTACTGTCCTCACCCACGAAAAGGAGCTCACACACAGCCGGTCACAAAAGGAAGCTAGAATGTTTTTCCTTGCTTCACACACATTTGCTGTGGGGAAAACTAGAATAACTGGCTTGTTCTTGCGAATATATTTGTGATAAACTTGCATTTGGTTCATTAATAACTGTGGACCAATCAAAAGAAAGAAATTGCTGGTGGTCAAAACATTTCCATGCACTGAGTGAAATTTTGCAGACAGACAGACACACACCCGACACAGACCCACACACACAGACCCACACACACACCCGGAGAGAAAAGAGTTTTAAGAGCCCATTACTCAGGCTGTGAACATTTGGCACCTTCTCTCCCCTATGCTCACCAGAGACCTGCGCTGATGGAGTGAAGACTGCCTCCATGGCTCTGCTATAAAACCTCACACACTACATGGAGCTGCAGGTGTGTGTGTGTGTCTATATGTGTGTGTTTGTGCGTCTGCACCTGCTAACATTCTCCAAACTCATTATATGTGAGTGAATATGTGTTCTTTGACATGGCGTCAGGGGGGGCCCGCGTTTTCCCACACATTCATGCTCGACTCTTCGTGCATCACGCCGCCCACTCGCCGAGAGGTTTGACACGAGCTTGGAAAGAACCACTTGGAAAGAGGCAAGTACGGCTCTTCAGGAATGATTAAGACAGACGTCACTCAAAACAATCTCGCGGAATAGTAAGTGGGGGAAAAGTAAGTTCTCCAGTGGCTCCATCTGTGGGGCGTGCATCCAAAATGGCGACCGCAGAAAAGCGCAACGACAGCAGTGACAAAGACAGCCGTGACAAAGGTGTGATTTCATTAATCTTTTTTCGCGCCTTGTCTCGCTCACTGTCACACACCTCACACAATGTTCGTGTTCGTGACAGTGATGTTGAAATTTCATGGCAGCCACTTAAGTTCTACCGCAGGAGACTTCCGTGACCCATCGGGATGTGTCCTCCTCGTCTATTTTAATCCATCACCCTTGTTAGTCGCACTCAGCAATTTTTTTAAAATTTCGATACAGCTCTTATCTCGAATGAAGAGACGTGACATTAAAAGAGGCGGATAGTCAAAGTTATTTGAAGTCCCAGCCGAAGATCAAGATACAGAGACGAGAGTCGGAGGGGACCTTATATCGATGTGGAAATGAAGAGGAGCCGTGAAAAGTCATATCTGTGACTGAGAGCAGCCCGATCCTCTGTGGTCTGATTAGTCCAATTCAAACATCGTGGACTTTAATGCTGGATGTTATCATCAATGTAATAGCCAGTGGCAATCGGTAGTATAGAGCAAATCCGTGCATGCTGGTTGCCTGATTGCCTATCATAGCAATGCATGTGCTGATGCGTCAATATGAGTCGTGTCAAGTTCATACAAACACACATCACAACCTGTTAAAACTCTTAAGGCTCTTACATTGATGTGTAATGTCAAATATCCTGTGATGGCCACCTTTAGAGGGTGGATAACTGACCCAAGCCCTGTCTTGAAAGGTTCTGAAAACATTTTAGACATTTTATTCAGGTTCAGGTTGGGTTCGGTCACATCGGCTGGGCTACTACTTGATTTTTTACAATGCACATGCCTGTCACAAGTGAAAAACATCAGGTTTGAGTCGGGTTTGGGAAGAAAAACTGAATTCCTATGGAGCTCAGGTCAGGGGCCCCAGGTAAGAGAGATCTGGGGGGCCCTACATCCAACTAAACCAACAAAACCATGACGTTAAGTTTAAGTGCAAATCCTCTCCACAATCCCAAACGTGTTTTACACATGCATTTAAATATTCTTCAACCAAAATTTGAATATTAATTGCAATCTCATGAACATCGCTGATCATATATATCAGCCTCTCTATGAGGCTCCCTCTCTGCTTGGAGTCTCAGGTAATTTCCTGCCTTGCTTAACCCTGCTGTAGCGCTTCTGTGCATAAAAGGTTTGGGTGGATTATTGGTAGTTTTAAAAGATTTCTATATACTGTAATGAAATGGCATAATTTAAATATTTGAGGCTACTTAACAGCAGTCGCCCTCAAACCGCGTTGGGAAATCCTTGTAAAACCAGTCTGTTGTTCTAATATGTAAAGACTGTAGCCCAATACTTTTTTTAATTCAAATCCAGCTCCCTTTGATTTAATGCCACCCTTTGCTTTAGTGTCGTTTCTTTCACTAATGTACACTCGGCTTCCTCCCCTTCCTCCTAATGTTAGTCCCTCTAGATAAAATAATCACCCACAAGGAATGGAAATGTACGAGGCACTTGATTTCGGTATTTAATCAGATGCAAAAAACACGGAGGACAATTTAGGTGTTAAGTGTCTTTTTAGGGGGGGGATTGTGAAATATTACAGACAACTAAACCAAGTTCAAATCCATCAAAAGTGGAAAGCAGAAGCGGGAGGTAAATACATTTACAGTTTGAGAAACTCTGGTAGATTATATTCAGTTCGGGATATGTTTCATGTTTTGTTTAACCTTTTAAAGCTATGGTTGGTAATCCTGGAACAGTGACACTATGCAACAACACATCACAGCCGCGCACTCCCGTCAAAAATAATTTTCCATAACTCGCTTTCATCGCTCCGGCTTGTGAAGACTCTGGTCATGCACAGAGAGAGAGCACGGGCAGGGTGCGGACAGGCAGGCAGGTCGGTTAGTAACAGATAGGGGTTGTAACTTTTTCAAAAAAATCGAGTTTGAACAAATTAGACATGACACATCATTTGTTTGAATATATATTCCAAATACTCCCTCCTGCACAGGTCAGCTAAGGATGAACACTTGGCACTGGCTTGCTGATAGCTCATTTGGGCATACAATAGGTCATGATTGAGGTTAACACACGCACTTATAGACTGTGTATTCTGTATATCAAACTAGGGCTTGGCGATATAACGATAAAGACAATTATCGCGATGTCCCTTTTCCTCTGTAGAAATATAAGAGATGGTGAATACAACGTCGATATAACTCATTCAATCCATATTTTGATAGACAACAAAAACAGCCAATGATAATGAGCATTGCGCCGCAGTCCAACCAATCATCGTGGCTGGAATATAGTTATTTAAAGCACTTTACAGTACAGTTTTTCCATTCACCATGTGCAGCACTTGTCTATCATAGATCATTCACACATTGAACTATGGCGTGCGAAATGGGATTGAACTGCCGATGTTCTGGTTAGTGGACAACCCGCTCCAGCTCCTGAGCCACAGCCTTCAACCCAAACAAATGACCAACCCTACCTTGAGCTGTGAATATGTGGTGACACCGACTCAGTGACTAGAGACGCTGGTTCTTTTTCAAACGTCTGCACGTGGCAAAGCGGCATCAGGCAAATCACTGATAAGATCATCTCGTTTCACACTTTTGTCTTGTTTAGTGAAATGCACGAGGTCCAATAAATCACCAGCTGACTGCTTATTGCTTTGCGTTCCTCCATTTGTTTTCCTAGGTCATTCATCCGCCCGTTGGTCTCAGACAACTGAGACAACTCGGAGGCACTTAGCAACACCCAGACGAAGAAATGTGGAATTAATTTCAGACTGACGTGCACAGAAAGGTAGAGAGAGACAGAGAGAGAGAGAGAGAGAGAGATGGAGTTCATTGGCGTATAAATCCAGGTGCATGATTTATCAGGGCGTGCTTGGCAGCTCCCGAAACAGAATTAGTCCACACCACCGAGACAGAGACACTTCACCGTTCATTTACATCAGGAACCACAGCCGAGCAGCTCTTCCCCTCTCCTGAGGAAACACATGCGCACACCTTGATTCGCACCTAGACACAAGGCGAGCGCGAGAATACAATTGGGCGCACATGCACATTTGATTAGCCTGAGTTTATGTAAAGACTGCAGCGGTGGGAGAGGAGTAAATCGGCCCCCGAGCCTTCCGGGTGAGAGCGGTGCCATCCCCACAGTGTTACGCCTCCACACTTCCTGTCCCTTATTTCAGCAGAAACTCCGACACAATTCAATCTGTAAATACCAGAGAGGATGTAGCTGAAGAACAACTAAAGCAACTTGGTGAAGCTTTGTCTATTTGGCAGAGATGTAAAGGAGAGTGGTGCCAATTCAGTTGAGTTTCAATGTCTAGGAAACACTTAGAAGTGTAACAATATGTTCAGTTGATTTAGCCTGAGGTTGCATGTAAGTAGGGAGTCTTTCTTCTTGTATCCGTATGAAGGCAATTGAAGGACATTTGAAATAGTTTAGCAGGTGCATCCCAGTCCACCTTTGAATGTGACGTAGGTAGACATGTTTACGTGGATGCCAATATTATCCAGATTAATGATAATCTGATGAATTCACTGCCATTTCCTGATTATTTTAAGATAAATAACGACTACTGAATAAAGATATGAGGATTATTCTGATCTTAGTCACATATGTAGACATGTATACCTCTTTATTGCAGTATTTTTACAGCATTTTGCAACCTCGGCATTTACACAGTTAAACAGGCTGATCACACATGCAAAGGAATGAAACACATTTCAAAAGGAAGTAGTAGGAGGTAATGTTGACGCGAGTCATATTCAGACTATGCTCTGTATCATGTAAACAGGTCAGCAGTCATAATATTGCTGTCTAAGTAAATGCAGTCACTAAATATATCTGAAATGTCCTCAGTGCATTTTGGGTACATTCCTTCCTCTGCTTGGAGCTGACACATAAATGATCTGAATGCAATCCAACACTGAGCTGTGTACATCCAGTAAAGAGCTGACTCTGAGGCGGCCGTAACTTATGACAAGTTTAAGAATTGTTCCAGGACCCAAAATCACGTATAGGGCTATTTTTCACCGGTTCAGTGAGAAACCATTATAAACGGGTCCCTGTTTGATCTGGTATCGAGAGAGAGTTACAGCCGCGGCTGCTCCAGTTTATTAGGTACATACATTACTGTCAACTGACCTGCTGTAGTTGCAGCTATAAACGTCTCATCCACATAAAGAGAATCTGACAATGTGAGAGTGCCTGGGCCTGGTGGCATTATCAGAATCAGTTATCATAAACAAGTGGATGGGAGTTGAAGTGTAAGTGAACATTTTTGTTAAGATAATTGAGTTTTAATGTGTTATCAGACAGACGGAGCTTTCTTTCCTGTGCTTTCACAGAATTGACAACACACCACAATTAGCTTTTAATGTTTCCTCCGAGACACTCGTCAAAGAGCAGAAAGCACTGTGGTATCAAACTCTGACAGTTTCACTGGAAAAGAAGATTTTAAGAGGATCACTTGAAAGGTTTCCAAGACACGCATTCTGATGATAAATTGTAACTCCTCATTGGCGCTGCAAATTTGAAAACAGATGACTTTTTTTTTGCAGATGTCACCATTTAATGAGTGATACTTTACTGAGGGAGCATATTTTTTCCCCCCATTAATTGCCATAATTGCCAGACAGCAAGTTGGCAAACAAAAAAATCTAGATTTCTAAAGCGCTCTGTAGATTTCTTATTGTAAACAAACACAGTTTTGCCTCAGTGCCGTACATTAAGTCATATTATATCAATAATAAGAGAGATATATAATATAAAAGATGCATTTTGTTCCTCTAACATTTGTAAATCTGGATTTGTTATATTTTCTTGCTTTTCCTCTTCTTTTCTTTAGGCATATTCCTACTTTTCAGAGTGAATTACAGCCACCTACTATTTCACACCTCTCTAGAGTTGGGCAGATACAAATATAAGACGTTGTGTAACAAGTAAAAACTATTTAAATTCACAGGTCTTGGCACCGGTACAAATGAAATAAACGCGTGCGGTTAGCGGCTGACTTCTAAGTCAGAAATTGAAATGATTGTGCAGTATTGTTAGCAACTAAATCTGCCTGAACGAAGCTGAGTCAGCAGCAAGGATTTGTTTCATTGAGGAAGTCTACAACACCACCTGTGACCCCTTCACTTTCGCCAAGAAATCTGTCAACAGACGACATCAAACAAGCTGGTGCATCGAGATAAATCACATTAAGACAAAAATAGCCAAAGCTGAATTGTAAAATTGCCAAAAATAATTAGCTTATGATAGATGCAATATATAGGAGCCTCAACGCTGAGGAAGCAAATTGACGAGTGCATGTGCTGCATCACAAACTCTTTTCCGAATACAACTCAACCACCAAAGCAGGAGAACAAGGAGGCCATAACTCCGTTGGTGTGAGTGCTTGTGAGCGTAGTAAGTGGATTTCGGGTCGAGGGTCATTTGTCAACAGGTCCGGGCGAGTACTTATTATACTTTAGTTCGGTCCTGAACTCAAGGTTTGAAAAGCTGCATCCATGCAGGACTCTGACCTCTGCAGGAGGACTGTGTATCCCATCACCCCTGTGCCCAGGTTTGTGCATATGCATTGTTGAGCATCTCAGCAAAACACAAAATACAAACATGTTGGACCTGCTAATCCACACGTTGCTCTAGAGCACACTCTATTGTAATTAAATAAAAACTCTGTAATATAATATCTATAAATAAATCCATTGCATTTCCCATTACAGCCACTGAGCGTTGCCCTATTAGAGTGGTTTTTGTAACGGCCTCTGTCCTCTGCAATGCAGCTATGATTACACAAATGTATCAATGTCACGGTGTCTCCTCAGCAGTGCAAGGCATGACACGTTCTTTTTCACAAAATCAATACTGCAAATACCAGGTGCCTGTGAATCACAGGCGCAGCCGTCCTGCTAGCATCGCCACATTCGCTTTAACCGAAGGTCGTTAATTCCGTTTGGCAGCGAAATGGTTAAATGATCAGCGCGGGGTAACGGCAGGCGCTGATTGGTGGCAGAAGGTTCCCGAATTGAATCTTCATGCATAAGAGTGCGGGACAGGTGGTTCTCTCTCTAGGGAACGCTGTGTGAACCTCATCCAGCGGTGAATGGGACTGAGGGAAGTGTGATTGAATGGGCCGAAACAGGGCCTGATGGTAGAAGTGAATGAGTGTGTGCATGTGGACGTGTGTGTGTGTCTGTGTGTGTGTGCGTGTGTTAGTAAGTTGGTTTCAGCACCCAACCATTCTCACCATTCCTCTGATCAATAGCGCTGATAGCTCCGATACTATCACCACTAATACACATTTGAACTCACACAAGAAAGGTCTAAACCCATCCAGAGGCACATTGTGTGTGTGTGTTTGTGTGTTTGTGTGTTTGTTTGCATGTATGCATGCACTCGTGTAGATCCCCTGTATCCCAAAATCTCCTCTAAGGCCCGATCCCATTTCACCTCTTCTCCCTACCCTTGTTTTTGGGGGTTGTCTTGACCCCTTGAAACAGAGTCACACGGGGTAGTGGTTGAAATAATTGCCTATGAATTGCGACAGCACTTCAAGAAGCCGTTACATCATCAATAATCGTCGCAGGAACCCGACGCGTCATCAGAAGTTTGCGATGTAAACAGACAAGATTTTTGTTTTTTGCCGGTGATGTCATTGTTATAACAATGTTTAGGTCTTAAATAAACCAATGCTATTGCTTGCAGATACTGAAGTAGGAAACCTATAATATCCTGATAACATCTATGCTAATGCAGGTAAATCACTGACATTCTCCATTCATCCAATGGAAATTGAAAAGCTTGGATGCTCGCTGTGGTCTGCAGGCAACACTGCCAGGATGCATTGTTATTAGAGGAGCAGTTAAGTTCAGTCGTTCAATTGAAACAATCAGTTATTATTATGATTATTATTTTCGTATTTAAAATATTTATTAATTAGGATAATACTACATGTGTGGGTATCCCTCCCAACTTGCCGGTGATTTGAAGGCTGTGAAGCCTTAACACTTGGCCCTCCCCCTCCATCTTAACATGGATCAGGACACACTAACCCTACGTGTGAACACACAAAACGGAGGGGAAGGGAGAAGGGTTAAAATGGACCTAAATAAAACAAGAGACAGAGAGAAACGAATGGCTCTAGTTTTTGCTTGTTACTCTAGGGGTTATTGATGGTATATGCCCGGCCTTAAATTATTGGCTCTATATTTGTTTACATGCACAATATTTTGAATAACACTGGTGATACATTAAAAAGCAATATATATGCCGTACAACTAGGCAAAACTGGAAGAGAAAAACTGTGTGCGGTAGCTACAAAAACACAGAGAGATGAATGTGTTTTGGAGTATTTGCAGAAATATTAGAGGTAATAAATCAGGGTTAATGGCAGAAGGAAAACACTTCAGCGTAAATGATAATCAGCAAACAATTATGATGCAGCACACAAAGACTGAGGCTTAATTTACTTTCATCTGTAAAAGATCCATATTTGTCACCGGGACCAGTCCTAGAAGAATAATGATGAAGCTGTTGGAGGTCTGATGCAGAGCTGAAAACCCACAGATGGAAAACCCACACATGGAAAAAACAAACACTGGGCCAATTTGGGAAAGTGAAAACACACTTAACTAGAGAGCCTGAAGCTCACACCAGTAACAACGGCCATCATCATGTTGATGTTCCACCCCATTAATACTCAGTAGTCATTAGATTGTTACTGCGTACTCAGGCCTCATTGGTCAAAACCCTTCAAACCCGGCCCTCATGTTGCTCTGAGCAACACAACTGTTGCGTCACAACTGTGCAAGTTGTGATGCAATTGTGGTGTTCGAAAGACAATCATTTCTTGGTGGAGTTAGGAAACTCAAAGTTGTGATTTGTAATGTTGCCATTTTTCAAGTTTGAGAGAGGAAGTCAAAAGTCAAGAGGAAGAAAAGAAACAAGCACCTGTCGGTGGTGGAAGTTGGACTCAATGCAAAAAGTTTTTTACATAAAAAAAACTCTTAATATATAACTATATACGAGGACTTCCTTATCAAATCGGATGAATAAAGGATAAATATAGTTAAATACAAATAAACAGCATTCTGTCTTGTACTTTTACAGTTAAACAAGTCATTTTCAACTAACCCTCCTTGCATTTTCATATCCTCTTTGTTTTGTTTGGACTATTTTCAAAACCTAATACATTCACAACATAATTATGTTGATTAAACGTGGGCTGTCACTGACAACGTTGTCAATGAGTAACTAATGGTCTACTGCAGTAGACAATACCCTGAGGGTTTGGCAATGTCCAGGGCCATTTTCTACACAGACTCTTCAAGAAGATGAGAATCTGATGGACTGGTTGAAAAAAGAAAAACCTGTGTGAGTCCACTATCAGAGACAAACATGAAAACAGCCCCTCCCCTCCAATCCCGGGTCTTAGATTTCTGCTGAGCTTGGTGTATCAATGTTATTCATGACAGGCCTATTCTTCTTCTCTCCTCTCCTCGAGCTGAGAGCCCATCTGTTATCACCTGAAGCCCTCCGCCAAGCTGAAGCGGTGAATACTGTGGGCCATTAACCCATTAGCTAATGATCATGGATTCTGAGATGCCCCGACTGAAGTGCTTACAAACAGTGAGGTGATGGATGTCTGTTGTTTTGGAACCAGAGACGCAGATGACACAGCAGCCAGAGAGAGATCACATCCATACGATGTCAAAGGATAAAGAGAGTCCCTAATGTTGTCCTACAACTGTCTTGAAGCCAGCACTGCTTGAATAGCGTGCATCGCTCAGATGTTACATAAAGGTTGGGTTAATTGATTGATGAATACATATGAGCACCATGTGCTGCCCCTCTACACAAGGTTTTTCTGCTTCTGGTTATGTGAGGGTGAAAGGAGGACTTCACATTTGTACAATAATGGCAAGAAAAATATTCTATTCATTTTTTAGTAACAGCGGAGGGTCGTTTGATTCCCTCTTCTATCACCACTAAGATATTTCCTTTCTGACCATTAGTTTTAACACCTACATCTCAAAATCACACATTGATTAGTTTAGAGAAAATCATCAACACGGTAAATAAAAAAAAGATACAGGGTCGAGTATTTTCCGAGCATTGTACACACAATAAACAGACCTATTCCTTGTGCACTCACCCAAATATTGCCATCCTGGTGATATGGTTTCCAGTTTCGTCCTGTGTCACTGTAGAGGAGACGGTACCGCGTGGTCCAATCAGAGCTGCTGTAGCGACCCTGTGTCGCTATGGCGCTCACCTGCTTCCTGGAACCCAGGTCCACCTGTAGCCACTGGTAATGGTCACTGTCCAGAGGTGACCAGCCACCGGCACCTGCAGAGTTGGTGATAATTTGTATTAAAAGGTTGTCCATCCTTAAATTGCTTTCGTGGTATAGTTGGAATAGTATTTTTTTTTATTCTTGACCAAGGGATAAATACATAAAAAGCAACAAATTGGAGTTTATATGTTTTTTCTTCAGTATGTACATCAATAACGAGCAAGTGCTGTCTGTTGCACACGAAGACAGACTTGCTGATCAGCTCCGGGGTCCCAGACAAACAGAGAAGCAGCTTGGTGCCACCATAATGACTCTTCACAAAGTGAATGTGTAGTTTAAAGCTTATACTCTGCCCTTTTATTAATGGTCAGTGTCCAGCAGAGAGTGGCCTTCACATCTGCTCCAAGACAGACACAGGGATAGCATGGGGGGAGTCATGTTTTAGTAAGAGCTTTGCATACACGGTTAGAGCCTGTTGACTTTAAAGATATGTCACCAGCTACTCTTCATCTTAATCATAAATGATTCACTCTCCAACGTGGCAGAAACTTACGCTTCTTGAGAAATGACAATGTTGGTTTTGACATTTCAGGAGGAATTCCGCATGCAAGACACAGTATGATATTTAATAAATGCTAAGGGATCAAACCATCATACATATAACTACAGCTCGACACAGTTTCAGCTCAGAGAAAAACAACAGGCCATGTGTGGGAAACCACAATTACAATTTGTTTACTGATGATATCTATTCATCATAAAGTTCTACAAGAACATGTACATAGATTAACACGGGTATTAGATTTTACCTAGATACACCTTACCTTTAAATAAATCAAAATGAAAATACTCTGAAGCACAAACACAACCAAAGTGAATGAGTGCTTTCCATTTATGTAAAACACAGGAGTCTCTGTGCTTGTTTGGGGTGCTGCAAAGTAAAGCACACTCAGCGGCCCTGCAAGCGTCTACTAGCACGTTTGCAGGGCTTGCAAAGTAAGCTGTGCTGTGTGTAGTCAATAGACTGTATCAAAATAAGCGTTTAGCAATTTCAGTGGACAGAAAACAGCAAGAGCATGTAACATTTGCCGAGCAGCTGCAGCAGAGGCAACCGTAGGAGATCATTCCTGGACGTGCATGCATTCATTTCTGTTGGGAGACAAGAAGCTAACAGCTTGTGTATGCCAAAAAATAAGGGATGTCTATAGGGCAGGTAAAAAATACAAAATCATCATCTGAGTCTGCGGCACAAACTTGACCTGTGTTTTAATTAAGGACATCTCGTAAATACACACAATATATTTAATGTAGACCTATCTTGGCTATAAAATCACTCCTGTTCAAAGTATTGTATCAATAACGTTTCTTTGTTCGAGTTCTTCAGTACATTTTTCACAAATTTGTGCTGAAGGATGGAGGATGTTTCCACTTCCTCTTAGTTTTTCTTCAATGTCAACGGCCTCCTGCTCTCCCCCTCCACCGCTGTGCACAATGAGTAAAAGCAGAAAATGTGTGGTGCTGCTGACGAGTGCAAAACAAAAGATCGCCCGCTCTGCCATCCTGACCCGCTTGACAGTCAGGAATTCCCCCGGACAAAACCTACTGTGCATCGCAGGCAGGAGTAGAAGGAGTGAGGTTTCTCATCTGACAAAGATATAGTGAAGAAGCTGTGGAGCTACGTCTTTGTTTCTCCTCAGCTATAGCTGCAGCGTTGGTTCGAGTTTCCTGTCGTCTTTTACTGTTGCAGACAGCTGGTATCGGCTGGCGGGAACTAGAATCAATATTCTTATAACATAAGAAGCAGTAGACTTGGTGATCTTTGCAAGAGAAAACTACTGGATTTATAAAGTCAAAATGTAACTAGTTTCCCCTTTACTTTGGCTTATCTAATTACTAATTGAACACCTTAACTCACTCTAAACCAAAGGGCTGCCCACAGGAACTTTGGCATATACCGGTCAAAGGTTGGGATATGTTGGGAGGCGAGTGAACGTTAGTCCTTGAAGTGGGAAGCAGGACAAATGGGCAATCATAAGGATCTGCACGACTTTGACAGGGGCCAAATTGTGATGGCTAGATGGGTCAGAGCATCCCCAAAGTGGCAGGTCTTGTGGGGTCTTCCCAGTAATCAGCGGTGAGTAGTGGTCCAGGAAAGGAACTGGTGATTGATCAAGAAAAAAAAAAAGAGTGCAAGGTGATGACTCAGCCTCCAGATCTCTCTGTTTATCCTTGAAAAACAAGCTGGAGCTGATATCTCGGTATCAGACATCCTCAGAGGTGCATGCCTCTGGGTCAGAGCTATTTTGGCAGCACTGGAGGACTGGCTGTTGGTTTTAATGTTGCAGCTGATTGGTGATTGCGAGAACACTGCCCCAAAGATGAAAGGTTTATGATCTTCTATGGGTGCACCAAAGTTGGAAGACATTTTTACCGAGGTGAAATATTGCTTCGGATGAAAATGACTCTCTTTGAAAGCATCAAAAGAAATCCTTGCAGTGCCATTTTTCCCATGGCTACACTCTCAACAGTTGGAGTATATTGCTGGGTTTGTTATATAATCCACTAAATGGCAGTCAGCAACCTTGTGCTAGCCTGAACATGGCTCAGGCTTCATTGCCAGACAAATTGCGTCCCCCGTCACACCTCCAGGTGTCTACCTGAAGCAGGGCCAAACTCCCCTGGACCTCGCAGGTTAAATGAGCCGCAGGTTAAATGGTGCGTAAACAAGAAATGAAAAAGGCAACTGCTAGACAGATGGGAAAGAGAAATATCAGGCGGGATTCCACTGTCCTGATTTTATCTGCCGATATAAAGAACAGGGAGTAGGAATAAAAATGCCAAAATTGTGCTAAATGTAGGCTATCAGTGCATTTTTTTGTATGAAATATACAAGAAACGATACACACTTTCAGAAACACACACCGAGCTATGAGGATGTATCTGTGCAGCCTGTGACAGAAAGCGATTGTGAAATGATTATCGGGTAGAGTGGGTTGCGGGTGGCCTGCGAACAGTGGCATGTCACGGCCGTCTTCCTTGATTCTCTGCGTTGGATTTTTTTTTTTTTTTTACAAAAGACCCAACACAGATAAGAAGGCGACATGCTGAAATCACAAGTGAAGGAGAGTGACTGATTGTAAAATGACAGGGGGAGAGTGATACATGAGGACACAGTGAGAGAAAGGGGAGATAGTGAGTCCAAGTATGAGAGTTGGAGAATGCCAAGCATGGGCGGAGGAGGCGTGAGAGATGATAGTCATATGATAAAATAGAGGGCGAACCGGCTTGCGATGTTTCCCCCTCCCTCGGCGAAAGTCCTATATCTTATCCAATTACAGAGCCATTACACTCCAGCCCCAGCCTTGATAGATAACCAGGCCTGTATCAGTGGAAATGTCAATACCTCAAAAAGCCGTTGCAGCAAAGCCATTCCCCTGGGGGGGGAGAGAAAAGGTTGGAAGCATTGAAGGGTGAGGAATTGGGTGCGGCGGGGGCGGGGTGACAGTGATAAGTAAACAGACAGCATAACAAATAAAGATTAAGGAGGCAAGCTGAGTGGACAATGACCGAGGCAGTGTGACACCTCGAACAAGATCCGGCGACAAGCGATGAGAGGGCATGTGTGGCGGCGGCGAGGGGGGGGGGGGGGGGTTGACAAAAGAGGGGAGCAGGCAGAAAAATGGAAATGAGGGAGAGGAAGAGAGATGAATGAGCTAAGGAGAGAAGGGAGTGATGATACGACTTTATGGCTCAGGTATTGGGGAGGCCAGAGATGAGATAGCATGCGGATGGGATGGAGAGAAAAAGAAAAAAAAAAAGGACAGAAAGGGAGCAATGTAACGACGGTAAAGAAGGTGATAGATGAGCACATAAGTGAAGAGGGGAGGGAGAACAGAGAGCCCAGGGGGGAGAGGATGCGAAACTTGGGAGAGAGAGAGATAAACGGAGGCCATTAAACATTGAAAAAGGGGACACCATCAACTTAGAGTGAGGCTGCATGCGAGTTCAAATGACAGAGAATGGAAAGCAGAGAGTGGAAAAGTTACGGGTGTGGAGCTCGGGACAAAAGAGAGACGGAGGAAAGTGAGAGCAGAGTGCCGGGAATATATGAGCGGCCGTAAGAGCCCCTTAATGTCCCTTCCTTTCAGTGCTTTCCTGTTTCAAATGGGCTTCACTGGTCAAATCGGAGTGGCATCACCTATTGGTTTGTCAATTGCCATTTTAAAGCCTCTTGTTTTTTTTCAACCAGGTTACCAAATTTGGGAGAAGAGAGAGGTCTGACAGAGAGATTGAGGAAATTGCAGCGCTACAGTACTTGCTGTCTATCGTACGGTGTCCGTGCCCAATTGCATACCGTGTGTTTGATCGTCTATTTAACTCCAAGTGGGTCCGCAGTATACCCAATCAACGTGCTGTATCGAGGAAAACTAGCATTTGAGACCATGAACTTTGTGTGAAAAGGTTTTTATCAAGTGAGAAGTAGTCTAATTTTCTCAAATACCTTTGTGTTGTGGCCCTCTGCTTGTAATCCGAGAGAACACAGTTTTCAGTTCCTTCCTCACTGGCTTCAACGTCAACACCTGGAGTTTATTTACCAACTTAATGATAATGTGAAAGTGTCTACAGTAAAATCTGACAAAGCTTAAAAAACGATGTCAACGACGTGGTAAAATGTTTTCTTTTATTTGTTCAAAATGGAATAATTCAATAAAAACTGCTCTGCCCACAAGCTCACCCCTATTTTGTGGAAGCTGCTTAATTGCAAACAGCTTTCCTGTGTTGGCCAGTGAGAAACACAAAGCAAGCAGCGCTAAAGGCCACTTAAATGGTAAAACTCCAATATCCTCTATCCTGCAGTGTTACCGCCTCACTAACCACACTCACGCCACCGGTGCCTCGTAAGCAGGCATCCAAACCAAAAACTGCTCTGCAATGACAAAAAAAAACTCACACACACAGACTCCAACACAAGAGGCTGCATCAGTGTGTTTCATGACCACCACTTTGTATCCTGTTTGTTTTAGCTTAACAAATCTCTCCTTCACCTTAGCAGAGGACAACGGAAAGGGATCTCAGATTGAGGGTATGAGGTCAGAGCGGGGAATTGTCTCCAATACCTTCAAATCAAATTAAAAATAACATCGATACAGAATGATAAGTAATCGACCCCATCTACCACCACCAGCAGAACTCATCACGAAATATTCTACCTCTATCAAAATTTAAATGTATTTTAAATAATCTCTGATAAAGATAATCACCTACCTACTGTATCGTTCTCCTCTGACACTGACCTCTTGATACACCTCTGCACAAATTTATTTGAAAGTAAAAGGGCACTCGGAGAGCAGGCACCTCCTCCAATGCTGATTGGACACTTTATCACCATATTGCATATACATTTATAAAAATCAGAGACCTACGTCATGCTCAGAGACATTCTCTGTAAACATCTCACCTGTTACTTGATATGAACGCTCTACACAAAAGAGGCTGAGAATGACTCCCTCCTTATGGATAAGTGGTGACTCATCCTCAGCTGAGCTCAGACAACACACAAACACCACAGCAGTTTCCTTAAATAACAGCAAAAAACTACCAAATAAAAACTACCAGCTAAAAACATTCTGCAATATTGCTGCAGTGTTGGTCAGAAAACCTGCCTCCTCCATTTTAGTGGATTGGACATGGGCCAAAGTCAAAAAGTCAAAAATAGATCATGTTTTCTCAAAGATGGTTATTTTTTAGGTAGGTCCTATCAAACTGATGAATGTGTTCTTGATGTTATTCACTATAACAATATAATAAAGCTATTAAGCCAGTTATGTTACAATTACGATATATAACAAAAGAACAACCCTGAAATGAATGAGCAGGCTGCGTTCTTATAGCAGTGCATCTGTCAGTGGGAATATGGCTTTGAGAGGTGAATGAAAGGACAGGATGATGGTGAGGGAAGAGGGGGTGAAGAGGCAGCATAGAGCATAAGGCGGGTTAGGGTTACAGAGTCACCAGCGAGAACAGATGGGAGTCGGAGAAAGGCAGATAGATCGAAAAGTCCAGAGAGACGCAAAGGTTTCGAAAGGTTGTTAAAGTGATGGCAAGCGTTCAGGAAAAACAGTGAAGAGAGAAGAAAGCTTTGGGCGTAAGAGCTTGATGTCAGATGTCAGGGGAGGAAAAGGAGAGACAAATAAAGGATAGGAAAAAAAAAATGAAAAAGCCGGGACCAGAGAAGTGAGATGGGAAAATGCTGTCATGGACTGGAGAGGAGAGGAGAGTCAATGGAAAACAAGAGGTGAGTGGCGCGGAGGGGGCAGGGGAAGAGTGAAATAAAAAAAAAGGTACAGGCGCAATGAAAGGTGAAAGCTTGAGGGAGAACGCGGGAGAAGCGAGAAGAGGATGACAGAATAAAGTGGGGACAGGGGGGAGGCCGGTGGTGTTGGGAGAATGGAAGGTGAGAGGACGGGAAGAAGGAAGCGAAAGGGGGGAGCGCCGGGGGACTGTCGCCGCTCTCTCGCCTGTCACACACGCAGATGTTCGGGGAGGGGAGCGGGAGCAGGAGGGAGGACGGGGGAGAGAGCAGGGGAGCGGAGAAGGTCAAAGACACCACCTTCCGAGGAAGACAGGGAAGAAAAGGAGAAAGGCGGGTAACACGGAGGAGGAGAAGGATCAGGAGATAACGCTCAGGACAACGGACGGACAATAAGAACGATGCCAGATCAGAGCAGAGAGAATAAAGACTTGAAAGCAACAGAGGCAGCCGAACACTGCCGCCCGGACCTTTCAACACCGGAGCTGATATGAATCTCGAGAGTCAACTGCTGATAGGAAATAACTTTCACTGGAAAATTGACACCGGCAGCATCAACTCCTGTGTGTTTGCATATAAAAAGTGGTGAGACTACATTGAGGAAATAAAAAATAAACTATTCCCATCCAATTGATTTGTCTGACACAATTAATCCATAAGTCAGTGACTTTTTCTCATTTTGTTTTTAATCAGCCATTAATAATCACCAATTCAGTTTCTCTAATGGGAGAATTTGATTATTTACTATGTTTTGAATAATTGCAAAATAGAACACCTTTCATTTTTCGACAGATGGAAATTGGTTCTATTGGTTTTTAACAAACCAGCGAAGCAAATTTCCTTGAGATCTGTGACGAGCCAAACGTGTGAATCACACCACTGCAGCTCCTGGTCATGACATTTTTCACCATTTATTTTTAACGTTTCATATACTGTACTAAAAAGATAATGGATCAATGAAAAGTTATAGATGAATAAATAATATTATTATCTATTCAGGAAGATCAAACTTTAATGAACATATGTATATATAAATGTTCATAAAAGTACTGTACTTTACCAATTCATCAGCCCATTGTGCAACGGTTTAAAATCTGTGTGAAGAGCTGCCACATACATCCTGTTGTTCTACAACAAACTTCACCCGAACTGGGATCTGTGATTCCTGCGGCAATGATGCTGCCGTTTTTTAACTAAGCCACATAATTAAAATGAAATAAATATGTTGTCTGCAAGCAACCTGGTGAAAACCTTCCTGTGTGGCACCCTGCACAGGCTGCGCCGGCCAAATGGAAGTCACACAGAGAGGCTCCTTCTGAGATAAAAAAAAAGACCCAGCTGAGGCCAAAAAAAACAACCCCATGGTTGGGTCTCTTTCCAAGCTTGCAAAACAAGGTCTGAGTTATCTGTGATGACACAGATAACCCAGCATCGCAGCAATGGTAACACAGTCGGAGTGTGTGTGAGGAGTAGACTCACACTGATATCAGTGCAGAGTGTAACCACAAATAACCACAGCTACTATCAGTTTTTCAGTGACATGAAGAAAGCTGCATCTGTAAGGTGCAATCAAAGCTACCATCCAAGCTTGTTATTGCCCATTTCTAGCCAAAAACTAAAAGAAGGAAACATATGTTAAAACTGAAAAATGGAAAAAAAATTATTATCAAGCTAGGAAGTGCCGTAAACAGCTTCCTTTTGAAACCATTAACTCATTAAGTCTGTGTGGTTATATTCTTTTATCTCTTGTCTTGTTCCCTCCTCGGTGTTTGATTTTAAGATGGAGGTGATTACATCTCACCGAGCTGGACGAGTCATTGGGTTGTCCATAGCTGCAGGGGAGTGAACGTGGAGATGTACTTACAGTTCCTGCTTAACAGTAACAAGAGGTGACAGAGGGATTTATCAGTCGGCTGATCACAATCGGCCAACATGTGCCTTTCATACACATCAGTATCTGTGTTAATGTTACTTTCTGATATAAAAATGTTAATTCCAGTTTTCTTTTTCATTTACAGTAATCTATAATAGATGGTTTGGCGGTAAATTGTTAAGCCTCTTTGGGGTTGATTACATCTCGGGGATCATGGCCAATTTCATTGATATCTGCCTTCAAAACTTGTAGTATAAAGTTAAAATCCATCCATCCATCCATCCATCACCACATCCTTTTGAGATTCACAGGTGGAGCAGCAGCGAATCGCAGCTGACATTTGGCGAGAGGCGGGGTCACAGCATATCACAGG
Source organism: Pleuronectes platessa (assembly GCF_947347685.1). Classification (NCBI taxonomy): domain Eukaryota; kingdom Metazoa; phylum Chordata; class Actinopteri; order Pleuronectiformes; family Pleuronectidae; genus Pleuronectes; species Pleuronectes platessa. The sequence continues at coordinate 10,916,083 of NC_070645.1, forward strand.
GCCAGCATAAAGAGACAAACATCCATTCATGCAAACATTCACACTTACGGTCAATTTAGATTCTGTAATTAGCCTTAAAAATTTGAAAATCTCTCTCAAATGCAAATTGGACTGTTAACCTGTGCACGTGCAGGTGATGAACACAAACGTGTTTTGAATTGTCTACTGCAGAGCGACGCAAAATAGGTGGCTCCGTCAAGCTGCCTGCCGGGCTCCACAATAGACTGCTGGTAGAAAAATGAGTCAGAGGAGAGAGAGGGGAAAAAAAAAAAGAGCAAACATTGGTAAAGCTGAAAGAGCAAGTGAGCAAGATGAGGGCGATAAAAGGAACAAAAGTGCGATCGAACAAGTGAAAGTGTGTGAGAGAGAGAGAGTGCAAAGGAGGGGATAAAGGCTCTCTGAGACGCGGAGGTTCTCGAGTCAAAGAGCAGACTTCAGAGGGCGACTTCGCAGGGTGTCATTTTGGACGAGCGACGAGCGGCTGGTGACAGGCGCGACACAAAAAGCACAAGTGACGCCGGCAGATCACAGCATCGAACAACAAGCGAACATCTTCCCTCTGTCTTACTGTCAGCGTGGGAGACTGAGTGGGCGTGTACACAAATGACACAATTTGCTTTTGTGCCTGCAGGTTCAAAACCCTATCGTAAAAAAATGCGAGTGAGCGTTTTATCAAAGTTGCCACTTTTCATACCCAAAACCGCATTAACGGAGACTATGACTTTGTAATTAATTAAGATGCCGGGGCTTCGGATGGGGGGGAAAAAAGGCGGCAGAAAGAAAACAGCTGGTTAGCCCTCTGTTAGTGCTTCATCTTTCTGTCATGGAGCGAAGGGAGCGGATGGAGACAGAGTAATTTAATTAGGAGCGGACCGCCATTATCGATGGATGACTGCGACGGCTGAAGACATCAAACAATCCAGCGAGATGACAGCGAGCGGAAAGCGACGCGCGAGGAGCCGGTTGCTCTGCGGCGTACTCTGATGTCCTTCATTTGAATAAGGACGACTAAAGTGCAACTTCGAAAAAACTTTGGGGAAAAAGTGTGAAAATGTCAGAGGAGAGAAAGAAACAAAAAAACTAGATAATGAAGTCTGGCGAGAAAGAGAGGGGGCAGGCTGAGAAAATGGAGTGTGGGATTGAGAATGTTACTGTAGAAAATAGAAAGTGTATGGAGGGAAAATGAGATGGAGGGGGGAGGGGGGGGACGGGCAGTGATGTGATGGAGGGCAGAGGGAGACAAGACAGAGCGGAGGGCAGAGGAACAGAGAGATAAGGAGAAAAGAAAATGGAATATAAGGATCAATGGCCACGTGTTGGTGATTAGTGGGCCAATCTCATGCTTGGCCACGGCTGCAGTGCACAGTAATGCGTGTGCACATGCATGCTCACCAGCCGCAGAGAGATTACTTCTTTTTTTTACTCAACTCAAAGTACTGTTTATTAAAATATAGCTTGCTCAGGCAGAAGTTAAGTTGAATGAAACTGTTTTATAATGCTTAATTGTTTTGGAATTATTTCTTTAAAAAAGGTGTTAAAGATCGAATTTCCAAAAAATACATTATTTTCCTCACACTGTCCATTACTGCAGCTGCTCTTTTCAGCCTCCATCTGAAACTCTCCAGAGGCTCCCGACTCTTTAAGCCCCCCTCCCTCCCTCCCGATAGCAGCCCCCTGTAAATCCTATGCATTCGACTGATTATTAGAAATACACATTCAAGAGGCAGTGCAACAGGTAAATGTAAACCTACAGTCCATTTATCAAGGCTATGACGTTCCATAGTTATTATAATTATTTTAAAGCAGTGTTCAACGGTGTAATCACCTTGGAGGACATAGCATGTGGTGCTGTTCAGCTGTGTTGCATTATCCAGAGAGGTGTTTCTATTATTCAGCCTACCTTCACTGATATGAATGAGGGGGGGGGGGCAACCTGATAGAAACCTCTGAATACCGCAGCAGGTGTCTTTAGACTTTAAAGAGCAATATTAAGCAACATAAATCACATAGACAGCCACGTCTTATACAATTAACTGCGGCACAGAGCAGCAGAAAATGTGGAGGTGAATAAACAACATGGAATCCAGAGCAGCTGCAGCCAACACGGACCGAGGGCAACGCAGTGGTTGTTGACTCCCTGCTCTGTACTGTGAGTTACTGCAATCAGTCATTTTGTCGCATGCAACTGCCTGAACATCCCTCTGCAAGTCTTGTGAACTGTGAAGTCGTCCTTCTGCTCCTTTTATGCACAATGTATAATGTAACCATCTCCCATGAGCCTCTCTGGTCTCAAACGCTGAGCTGAACAAGATCTGCAGCCAAAACAGACATCATCAGAAACAGAAGAAAGGTGCTGCACCGCTTACAGATAGTAGAAGTCAACGGCTTAAAGTATTATTTAATTAAACACGCGCTCATTTGAACACCTCTCCAGAACAGAAGTGTGAATATTGGATGATGGATTGGATTTTAAAAGTACAATCTGTAATTAATGTTTCAATAAGAAAGGTTTGCAGCAAGGGTATTTTCTTTTTATTAAACTATGAATCAGAAATTACTATCAATGGCTGTGAAACCGCTCAGAATACATTTTTTAGAATACAGATAGAAATGAAACGGAAAAAATGGTGTATGAGAAACAAGAATTACTCGGATTAGCCCTTTGCCCAAAAAATGCAATCAACATTTAATTTTTTTCAGACTTTTATGAGGTCACTGTGACCTTCATCTTTGTCCTTCAACCGACAACATCTAATGAGTTCACCTTTGAATGAAAATGAACATTTGTACCAAATTTTAAGAAAGTGAAAAAGAAAGAAGAAGAAACAACCTCTGTGTAAATGAAAGACCACATACTTTTCTCAGTCATCAGTATGCACTGCAGCTAATAAAAACGCATGGATGTAGTTTAGCTACGGCTAAATTATTTATCTTTAGAAATGCTATATAACAGAGCTTGTACTATAAGAGACTTCGGTGTTTAGCAGGCAGGGAAGGCCCAAAGGCCAATCCATAGTTTTCGTGTCGGCAAGACTTTGATGTTAATTTCATCATCTGCCCGAGCCAGTGAGGGTCCGTGTGGACGCGGTGTGCGAGCGGCTGAGCACATGTTGAGTGCCCACCGCCTGCACATTGCACCGGACAAATAAACTGGACGCTTGCTTTGTGCACCATATGCATGTGCTGTTTATTTCCCAACCTGTTCCTGGTCCAAGGCTGCACACACTTACTTTTTAAAGTTGCTCGGACAAGTACAACAAAACAAAATGTGGTCTTTTTCGCAAATGCTGTCCACATGTCTGCGTGTGCAAACCCTCAAATATCTCTCCGCATCTGTCGGGTGGCAGGGACTTTAAGAAAAGAAGCAGCCGTGTTGCATCATGGGAAGTGCAAAGGATCCAAGGCTTGCGGAGCTTGATGCAGACAAATTAAAAGGAAGGCTATGTCAGCATCTGCAATTTCCTCTCTCTCGAGTCGCTTTGCCTTATTGAAGGTGTGAAATGAATTTGTGTGCCACTTTGAAACGAGACTGCTCAAAATGAATTATATTCAAACGCTTTTTTTTAAACTGTTGAAGATAATATCAAACAAATGTTAATATCAGTCTTGAAAATGTTCTGTGACCCGTCTTCAAACCTGGCAGTCCCACGTGGCTGGGAAACCTGGAGATGAAGGGAGGTGAGGAAATCATCCCTTTCTACATTTCATTAGTGTGGGTTTCTCTTCCTTGGTTTCTCTCTCGGTTCAAATAGAGCAAAGAATTTTGGCAGTTGGGGGAGTGGGCTCATCTCTCGCCCTTTACCTGACACCCTGGAGATGTGCAGAGAGTCTCAAAAACTGAACCAATACTACGGAAAGGCTGTGAGGGGGTGGGAGGAGGTACGTTTGGGGGGGGGGGGGGGGGGGTGTAGAGGGACCGGAGTGATGGAAAGAGGCAGGAAAGAGTCATTACAGCAGGTGGCTTCCATAAAATCGTACTTAAGCCATGGCTTTTATAGAAAATGCTCATAAATATGTTTTTCCATTCACTCTGGTTATAAGGCTGTCACTGTTGGCTGCTAAAGAGAAGGATGCAAAGAGCTCTTTAAAGGATAATCAAACCTCAAGCAGTGAAAACAATGTAGAAAACATTTATTTTATTTGCTAAAACTGTTTCCTTTGCACAACTTTCCATTTAGCATATATGCACGCACCAACCTTTCCAATTCAACCAAAAGTAAAAGCCTTTTTTTGTGTGCAATATTTCGAGGCCTTTCTCAAACTCTTGACATTTCCATAAAAGGTTTTTATGATGAAAAAAGGGGAAGGTGGGAAAGGGGGGAGGCTGAGGAGGAAGGTGTTAGAAATATATAAAGTGTCAGTCTTCATCAGTCTGCTCTGTTTTCAAAACCAGGAGGCAGAAACTCCAACTCTTCACCAATATAATAATGAAAATAAACAAATCTAGCTCATATCGTGCAGCCGATGTAATAATGTAATAATGGACTGCACCACCTACTGACAAAGGACTGAAATAAGATACTGTGATGTATTTGGATATAGGGACTGTGTTTTCAAACCAAAGACAAAAGACATTGATCCCTGTAAGGCTGTGCAATGTGGCCAAAATTACATCAGTCCATAATGACAATTATAAATGACACATTAATATTATTTATTTAGCAGAGAAGTATTACAGTTTTTTTAGTTGTTCTTTCCTCTTGTGTATAATAAGGATTTCTGTGCCCTATTTTAGCATATATTAAGATAAATAAATATAATCCCCCTGACACATACAGTAGCATATATTAGGGACACACACACACATATGAATAGAGGGAAGAGTGTGTGTGATAGAAGGATGAGCATGCAGGGTATGGACCAGGGGCCTGTTGACTGGCTGGCATACAGAAAACAACAGCCTGCCAGGAAAATCATAATGGCATCATTTCACATCTCTCAGACGCACAAAAACACACACACAGACAAGGTGTGTGTAGCCAAGAAAATGATATACATACACACATCCTCTCTCTCACAAATACACACACACGCGCTTATAGCCTAACAATCTAATAGCTGTCAGCATTCACAACACAAGCTTAATATGAGTGGTGTGTCCCATTGATTCCGTGCCTCCCTTGTTCCACACCACTGGGAGATTGGAGTAGATTGGCTTATCCGTGCACCCTCGTGTCACTGACGGCACATTTGGCTGCCAAACACAGCTGCTTAGAGGGACCCCTCCTCACAGTGTGACTGTGTGGGCATGAAGCTTTAATCCCGGATATTGCAGTTTGTGTGTCTGTGGCAGTATGGGTGTTAAATGTGTTGGTTTTGTGCTTTTCATGCCTATGTACATGTATCATGGAAGCTTAAGGGGATGTTCATGTGTTCCTCTAAGCTCTTGTTATGTGTCTGTAACTGTATTCTCTTAGTCTAAATATGTGGAAATATGTAAAGTGTATGTGTATTTGTTACATGTGACTCTTTGTGTGCTTTATGTCCATTGTTGTGGCTTGTATTTTGTATCCAGTGTTAGAAAATGACATTTAATAACAACACAGATTACGATTTTGAGTGGCTTCATCCTTTGAAATATCGGGACTTTTTTAAAGGTTCAGTACGTAGAATTTAGTGACATCTATTGGTGAAGTTGCATGATGCAGCTGAATCCATCACCTCCCCTTACAAACATGAAAGAGAAACTGTGGTAGCCTTCATTTGTCATAAAAACTCAATGTGTTTAGTTTGTCCAGCCTGAGCTACTGTAGAAAAAAACATGGCGGCCTCCGTCGAGAAGACCTGCTCCTGATGTAAATATAAGTTATTTAAACATAAAACGTAAAGAAAACAACAATAAGTCCAATTTAGAAGCAACACACTAGTTAAAACATCACTCGGATTATTTTATATTCAATTTCTGCCTATAGATCCCTTTAGCTTAATTCGTACACACTGGAACTTTAAGAAAGAGAATGATTTGAATGGCACATCTCTCGTTCTAAGGATGTAACCTAATTGACCCTTCCTGCTCAACTTGTCTGCCTTTCGGTTTCCCCTCTCATTTCCTATCCCACCCCTGTCAAATGTGTCACGCTCAACAAGATGACAACCTCATCACCCAAGCACAGCGTCATTCTCTTGAGGACACAGGGACAGACAGGACGAGATGGAATTCCTGCAGTATTTTGACGTGGGTCTCAGCATGCACCCATTTTGGCACATTTAAGGCTATAATGGGAGGAAGTCAGTTCCTTGTTTAACACAGTGGTGGCTCTGGCTGTCATAGACTAATTTGTATCAGGACAGAATTGGGGATGTGTGAGAAAATAAAGGGTTTGGTAATTACGAGTCAAACTGCCAGGTAGTGAAAGAGGGAGAGAAGAGAATATATTTCACTGCTAAGTAGAGAACGAGTGCAAATGCTCATATTAAATCTATTAGGTTGAACTTTTTTAGGGGCTTTCGCAACAAAGTTTTTGTTAACAATTTAACAAAGACATGAGCCTTGGTCCAGACTATCTGAATATGAAACATTCATGATCTGAGTGATTATTATCAAATTTATTATCAAATTTATTTAAATTTGGGATTGATCATTCCCCATTTAGTCCCAACATTTAACTTTTAAAATGTGTTTACACATCGGCAGCTATTTGTGCCTTATTGAGACACTCTTGCTTTTTCCACGAGTCCAAACACAAAAAGTAGTTTCGTGAAAGAAGAAATTCCATTAAAGCTTCACGTCAAGACATTTAACTGAGTGACTTGTGTGAACTGTGGCTGAGTGCATCTCACACTGCATTGTTCAGCTACTTTAATTTGGGTGTTGCTGTCGCTCTTCAGCACAACAACATTCTCAAATTTCGACACTTCAGCCATTATATGATCCCAGAGGACCCCCCGGCTCTGAAGTGATGGCATAAAAGCATGTGGAGAAAAGAATGCACAAGTCGGATATTTACACTCGTTCATTACCGCTGCTGGTTGGTCTTTATCCTCTCATTCTTTCTTGTTCTAAGGGGTTCTAATGATTAAAGGGGGGGGGGGGGGGGGGTTCCTCCTGTCCTCACTCAGCAGCATTTATATTGGAGCGCTTAAACACACCAGATTACCTGGCCTTTATTTGCCAGCTCTGAGCTCTGTCTCCTCAGTTGTAGTGTGACTATATTAGACGGAGAAAGAATATGAATTATTAATTGTATAAACATGGAGGGGTGTAATTGGCTGGCCCTATCTCTCTCTGCTGTGGACTGATGTGGAAATGAGCTTCGGCCTGAGTCACGGAGATAATGAGGGAGAGAAAGGAGGGGACAATACAGAGAAGGGGGCGAAAGGGAGAAGTATCACAAGGTAGAAGACGAGTGGATGGAGGGTGACAGCAGCTGAGCAGGGATCACACTATGAATGCTCCGACCTGTATTTTGTGTCGTCTGTAAAATCTGTCATAAGGAGACATGTGCATGTGCCTGGATGAGATATTTATCACGTCTGAGCGGGCATGCTCAACCCTACATATACAGCATTCATGTATCAGTGAGCTCACGGACACGCGCAGGGTTTGTGTGTGTGTGTGTGTGTGGTCGTGTGTGACTCTACCTCCTCTCCTGTTGAGCTTGGCGTATCCGGCTGCGTATCCATTGGAGAAAACAGATGAGCTGGTGAAGGCTGTGTGAGGCAAAGGGGACGCCAGGGCCTCGTCACATTTTGCTGTGGAGGGACGGGAAAAGAAAGCCGAGGAGGGATGGAGGAGAGAGGGACGATGGGACAGAAAGTTGGAAAGGGAGGAGTCAAGAAAAAGAGAAAATGTAAACATTAGTATTTTTTTACATGAATTAGAGAAACAGACATTTATCAACACCAAATATAGGTCGGAAAAAAGGCTCTGTACAAGCAAATCACAGCATTGTACATTTAATGTTTTATAAAGTATTTGAAGGATGAAATCTCCTTGGCTCAAGCTCCTTTTATTTTTCATAAGCTTGCACTCACTCACTCACAGCAGTATAGACACATGGGCGAAGCTGAAGGTTGAGGAAGCCGTCTTTGGGCCGAGAACTTAGTCGGATACGTCAGTCATGAGCCAACAGGGGCATCGAAAACATGATGTCTGAGTTCAAGCGCACGGCAAAAAAAATGACTATAACAAGCAATGTGACCTTGTAACCAGATGCAGATGCATAACAGATTTAGAAGAGAGAGAAAAAAAGAAAAAAGACATGTAAAAATAGTTGACAAGCCGCATTCAGTAGACTTACTCAGCCTTGATTCACAAATTGTTGGGTCACTTTTAAACTTCTTGAAGGGAGATTCTACTTGAAATATAAAGATCTAAGAAACTGCAGACAGGTTCTATACCACTTTTTATGATGATGTAATAACTCAAGGCAGAGGATGTTAGTCTCCTCAATTGAAATCTTTATTGTTGGTTATGACATTGTGAGGGTTTAATATGTGGCTTTATACGAATCACATATCAATTCAAAAAGGAGTGAACGTTTTAAATGCAGGCTACAAAGGCTTTACAGTGGCCTTTCCCACAGCACAATACTATGAAGGCCATGAAGCAGACCTGCATCCAGATACACATACATCCCCCCCCCCTCTACTCCAGCTGCATGAACTGTGTACCCAAAGCAGCCACGAGGAAAAGAGTGAGAGAGACCAGAGATGTAGTGGTGCTCAGTCCATGCTGACCTACGTGTCAACACACAACTCCGCGCATTCTCAAAAGAAATCCAAGAGAGCGAGTGCGGCGGAATATATCAGAGGCACACAAAGGCAGCAAAGATTACACTGGACAAATACACAAATACATATTCCTGACGCACACCTGACACACACACAAAGTCGCTCTCCTCTCTCTCTCTCTCTCTCTCAATTTTCCCTCTTTCACTCACTCATACACACAAACAAAAATGCACTCGCCTCCTCTGGTACATTAGGCTTCACGCAGAGGGAGAAATTGTGAATGGTCTGTCAGGCCAGGTAGAGGCAGTCAATAGTTCTCTGTCATGCCCAGCCTGTGTGTGTGTGTGTGTGTGTGTGTGTGTGTGTGACTTGGATTGTGTACGAGGGAGATTCAGGTGTAGCAGAAAGAGATGTTTGTCTTTCTGTACATGATTGTGTGTGAGTGTCAGAGCTTCTTGGGCTGTTGGCTTGTTAGACATATTACTTTTTTGTCACGGGTGACTTCACGGCGAGAAAAGTAATGACATCGTCAGATCTTGATAATGTACGACTGAGTGAGTCCGGATTTCTGTGTGTGAGGAGAAATGGTCTGCGGCGTCCCTCTGTCTATATTTAGCCGACAGCCTGTTTTGACAACACACTCACACTCACACACACACACCATGTTCTCCGTTACAAACACACACAAAAAGTAATGATGTCTGTGGCACACTGACCTTGCACTTAAATAGTAGTTAAATCTGCCAGCACCCATAAGGTGACTGGCTCGCCATCACAGAAACGAGTCCAGCAGAGCAGAGTGTCCTCACTAATAGAGTTGGCTGTTGTCATTTTATGAAAAATTATG